>NW_005842931.1:560232-561668 GCF_000455745.1 Alligator sinensis
GAAGTCATCGGAGCTCGTCCTGGGGTACTGCCTTGCCCTGCTGAGCAGCTATCCTTAGTTCTTCTAAGCCCCTCTCTTCTCTCTTCTCTGTCCTGGATGCATCATCCCCCATGCTGGGCATGCAGCTCCTTTTATACGCTCCACAGCTCTGCTCCTGGTCTCCTAGACCTGACAGTTTACAGTCTTCAATCAGGTCTGGAGAGCTCTTCTCCCTCTCCCCTCAGGAAAGGGGCATGGCTTTATTTCTCTTGCTGCCTCCTGGTTGGTGGATGGGCTCCACCAATCAAAACAGCAGGATCTCAAGCCTGAGCCTCAACCTGAGCTCTGAAAGGTAAGCCTGCTACACAGATGACAGAACAAGGAGCAATGGTCTCAAGCTGCAGCAAGGGAGGTTTAGGTTAGATATTAGAAAAAAAACTTTCCCACTAGAAGGGTGGTGGTGAAGCACTGGAACAGGTTACCTAGGGAAGTGGTGAAAACTCCATCCTTGGAGGTGTTTAAGGCCTGGTTTGACAAAGCCCTGACAAATGATTTAGTTGGGGATTATCCTGTTTTGAGCAGAGGGTTGGATTAGATGACCTCCTGAGGTCCCTTCCAACCCTAATTTTCTGTGTTCCTATGAGTTTGACACCTTATTTCAGACCAGTTGTTTAATGGTTAGGGCACTTACCCAGGGAACAGCAGGTAATTCTTCTCCCCCCTTGCCCCCAAAAGGTGGTTTGAACCTGCATTTTAAAGCCTAACTACCAGGTCACAGGTTAGGCATTGCCTGTAGCACTCCACAACCATCATTTTGAAGTTGGCTCACTGAACAGCCAGGAAGGTAAGATATGTACAGCCAAGAGGAAGAGAACAACCCACAGGCAGGATGGCTTAGTGAGGTGACATAGTGTTTTGTAGGGTTACCATACGTCTGGGGTTTCCCAGACATGTCCTTTCTTGAGCCCTCTGATCTCTGTCTGGGCGGGTTTTTTAAATCTGACCAAATGTCTGGGATTTTGCTTTGCTCTGCTGGTGGGAGCAGGGGCAGGGAGATTGGAGGCAGCAGGGAGCACAGTCATACCTGCCTGCAGCTGCGGTGACACGTGCAGGCACATGTGATGCTCCCTGTTTCCTCTGATCACCCTCCCCCTTCTCCTACCCCTGGAGCAAAGCAAAATCCCAGACATTTGGTCAGGGCAGGAGAGGGTGGGGGCTGGGGCTGTGACAGGGACAGGGGGTAGGAGGGGCTGCCTGCCTCTCCAGTGGGGGAAATGGGCAGGGAGGCAGCGGGGAACTCTGTGGTTGGCCAGCAGGCAGGGCCAGCCCACAATTTTTTGGGGCCCCCTGCAAGGTATAGTTTTGGGGCCCCCTGACATGAAGAAGCTAGTGTTGGTGGTGGAGGTGGGGGGCAGTGGTGAGTGGCTGAAGGCAGCAGCAGCAGTGGTGGGGGGGTG
>NW_005842931.1:561741-567101 GCF_000455745.1 Alligator sinensis
ACTGCAGCTTCATCCCAGGGCAAGGGGTGCCGCAAGCCCTGCCCCCCTTCCTTCCAGCCTGCGCTGGGGCTGGATACGCTCTGCCACCACCTCCGGCAGGGATGGGGGCACGGAGGGCTATGGGTTGGGAGTGAGGGGCACTGACAGGGCTGGGGATGAGGGGCTGTGGTTTGAGAGTGAGGGACATGTTTGGGGACAAGGGACTGTGGGTTGGGAATGCAGGGCACTGGCAGAGTCAGGGGGCTGTGGGTCGGGGGTGAGTGGCATCGTCATGGCCCGGGGGAAGGATACTGCAGTTTGGGAGTGAGGGGCACTGGCAGGGCTGGGGTCAGTGGGTTGGGAATGAGGGGCAGCAGCAGGGCTGGGGGGGGCTACGCTTGGAAGTGAGGGGCAACAGAATGGGGAGGGACAGGGCACCAGCATGTCACTGCCGCCCCCCCCACCATATTCTCCCCCCCTCCCCTCCCTGCACGTGACATGTGTCCTCTTTTTTGGACCTGGAAATATGGTAACCCTTTTGGAAGGGAGGGTATCCTCGGCTCTACCTGAACTGGAATCTGAATGCCTTAGATGCTGGGCTAGAAGGTGGGAGGGCCTCTCTTCTCCTTTGTTTTGTATGTATGGAGAACAACAACTTCTGCCAAAGGGAGGGGAAGAATCTAAGATGTGTGTAAGCATCCATGTTTGCCACTTAAATACCCACAGTGGGATTTAGCCCTGGATAGTTTTCGTGGCCTTGTGGAGCTACAGTGCCCCTCAGTGGCATGCAAGACAATTTCAGGCGTTTTTTCAGTAGAGATTCTATTGTTTTCCAGGCAGATGCTGAAGACTGGCTTCTCATTGCAGTACATGTTGCACACCTCTTCCACAGCTTGATAGCTTACATTACACCTCCCCCCGCCCGGTCACCCCTGGCAATATTACTGGTGCCCACATGGATAAGCAGCATGGGGTAGTAGTCAGAGGGCTGGATGAGTCTCAGTAATCCCAAATAGCGGACTTCCTGAGACAACAGGTCAGGTCGACAGATGGATCCCCCCCAGTCACTCAGTACACTAGGGCTGCCTCTCTTGCTTGGCCCTTGCTGCTGTTCTTATCATCAGGCTATCTAGAACAGCTGGGAGATTCTCCGGAAGGTCCCTCTGGGTGAAGAAAACCCTTTAAGGCCTGAAATGAACAGTAGCAAAGCTCCACAGCTGTTGTAGTTCCTAATATTTCTACAGAAGGTATTGAGTGAGGGTCCAGTGTGGGGCTGGGGTTAATGCTAGGATAAAACTTCTTCACAGTCAGGGTGTCCAGACTGTGGAATAAGCTCCCTCCAGAGGTGGTGCAATTGCCTACCCTGGAAATCTTCGAGAGGAGACTGGACAGTCACCTTGCTGGGGTCACCTGACTCCGGTCCACTTTCCTGCCTGGTGCAGGGGGCTAGACCCGATGATCTCCTGAGGTCCCTTCCAGCCCCTTACAATCTATGAATTCTGCACTGCCACTGATGCTGGGCGGGTGGAAGATACCTCACCATGGAAGTATGTTTGGTGTAGGGCTCCTGACAGAGGCACTGAGCCTCCCTACCCACCCTTGCCAGGTCCTGCCTGCTCGGCCACAGAGGCCCTATGGGGGAGGGCAGCAGGGCAGGGAGCCCTGAGCCCACAGCAGGCAGCCTGTATCCCTCCCCTGCTGTGGGCTCCACTCCAGCTGTGCCACCCACGCTGGGGGGAGCTGGGATCCCCAATGCTGTGCTTCAGCCACAGCAACTACTGCCACTTGCAGGGTTAGAGTGCTGCTGGGGGATCAGGGGGCTGTGGACCCTGGCCCTCGTCCTGTAGCCCTGCCAACTGGGGACTGCCTCAGCTGTGGGGTGCGGCCCACATAACACACTGAGAGCTGGAAGTGTGGCTCACTATGGCCAATAGGTTGAGAACCAATGAATAAGCATTAGCCACTAGAACAGGGTTTATTGAAGTGGGAAAAAGGAGCAAACACAAGAAAAACCTTATGTATTATTATCTCAAAGAGTTAAAAGTCTATCTCAGTTGCTGCCAAGTCAACCCAGGCTCTATTACCAAACCCACTTGGTGGGGAAGGATGCTCACTTAGGGCTGCTGTCTAGGGACTCTACTGCCTATGCCATCCAAAATGGCAGACACTGGGTCCACAAAGAAGGTCCCCAGTTTTGCAGTTTCTCACCATCACTCCGGTGTTGGCGGTTGTTGCTGCTCCTCTTCAGGTTGCTTCTGCAACCCCAGCTCTTTTAGACCCTGATCTGTCCAACAGCAGGCTCAGAAATTTCAATTCTTTCAGTTTATGTTTCCCCTGAACCCACTACAGGGACTTATGCCCACATAAGGGCATATGCCCACTTTCCCTGTGGGATTTGATGACCAACTTCCATGCCACCCAGGGAGCAATTTTTAGTTAGAAAAGTATCCGAGCTACTAATATTTACATAATCCTTAAAAACAGCTCATAGACCTCATAGATTAAAGCACTCAGTGCCTCACATTTCCAATAGAAACCCTGTAACCACAGCTATAGGAAGTGTTTACAATGACCCTCCTTTCACTGGTTTTAAAATCAGTGACGGAACAAGTGGAAAGAGCAAGTGATACTTACTGTCTGGGTCCTCAATGATGCTTAGATGAAAGAGGAACTAAAGGTATTAAAGGACAACAAGGTATTAAAAATAATGATCCTTGCAAAGCAGTTTTGGGCTTTGGAAAGCCACTGCAATATTTTCTTTTTTTTTGTCATTGCTCATATATGGATGATAGAATTTATCAAAGAGACAGAAGCATCAGAGTTAAAGTTGTCATCGTTAATTTTACCTTTACTGAGAGCAGATGACTGGCAGGTTGGATGCTGCATTGCCAGGAGCAAGCTTATTGTATTCTACCTGATATAATCAATGGAGTGACCATGAAGATTTGGGCTTTATAAATACGAATTAAGTTACATTATGTTCAGCTGAGTGCAGAAACTCATTTAATTGTACAGAGTGCTTGTCTGATCAGTGCCACAACTGATGGGCAGAATTACTTCAGCAAGTAGTATCTGCATCAACCAAAGTAACTTCTGGTGATGCTCCAGCCTGCCTTTTAGAAAGAGACAGGACTTCAGGTGATGGACAGTTCATCACACTCCTAAGTAGCCTGTTTTGTAAAAAGAAAATATTGTGCAAGAAGTACTTTCACGATGAAAATTTAGAATGCTGACATTTCTCAAAAAAATATTTGAACTTAGCTTGGATCTTTTGTCTGATAACTGATGAAAATCATTTTAAGGCTGCAAGTCAGTTCTTAAATTCAGTAGTGGTTCCTAATTTTGACCTTTTCTTGCCTCTGTCTGAGAGATTTTGAAGCCCGTGTAGCTCACCAAAGTACTTGCTTATATTGTAAGTGCTTATTTGTGTAAACTGTAAGAATCCTAGTCTAAAAGCCAGAGTCACACATTTTCTATTCAAGGTTTTTACTATATATATGTATTTTTTGGCCTTGTGATAAAGAGTTCAAACCTCCAAGCTTTCAAAAGTCTATATTGTAATAAATCCTCCTTATTACAGGAGCCTCATCTTTAGCTATTTTGGCTTTTCAAACATGAGAAGCTGGTATAGATATGTGCATCATTGCACACACGGATAATTAACACACAAAGTATTATCAGATCACAAAACAGTTTCTTGCAATAGAAAGAAGAACATATTGCCTGACGTGCGGGGTTGAACCCAAGTGGACTTATGTTCTTTGATTCTTAAGTCCAATGCCTAGGAGTGTCAAACTTATCTGGCTCTGTGGACTGGACCCACGGACCAGCCCCACACTCTGGATGCGGATTAGGGGCTATGTGCAGCACAGTCCTGCTCCAGCTGCTTCAGGGCTGTCCTGGCTGGCACGTGGTCATGCTGCTCATGGCAACTGCTCTATCTCTCTGGGATGCAAACTAGAATGGACACCCTGTGCTGTTTGTATGTGGGGCCATCCGGTGCACCCCGTATGCTGCTTGTGAGTCACTTCAAGACCCATGGGCAGCACTGGGGGCTGGGTGACATGGCAGCCTGCAGGCTGTATGTTTGACACCCCTGTCTTAACCACTCAGTGATTCTGGTGGCTGTCAGGAGAGGCAGCTGTATGAGTATAAAGGCCAAGACAGATGCTGGAACTGTGAAGTGGGATCCTTGTCCTGTCACATAAGAGGCCCAGCAGGTACATACACGAAAAGCAACAAGAAATTTATTTAACTTATGTGACTTTATTAAACATGTCAAAGCTATGTAATCTTCAACCATCTCTTATTTTGTATCTTTCCTTAAAGGTGTCTTTTGCCGGTTTGAACGAAAACAGTTAAAGCAGCACCTGATCATGGAACTAGCGATGTGAGAGCTTGGACTTGCACCATCCACCTGTGGAGAGGTTGTCATTAACACATCTACCAGAGGTAGGAAAAAAATCCACACAATACCAGCTCTGTCATCTCAGTGGGACCCCTTAGGGTTGGGGCAGCTGACAGCTACTTTCTTTCCAATAAGTTTCTGAGGCTTCTGCTTGGGATTCTGCCCCATTTCCCTGAGCACGGTAGTTTTCCATGGCTTCTTCCCTTGTTTCACTCATTTTTAGAAAATGGCCCTTTCAGCTGGAAGGCCCTTTTGTATTAGGGGCTGGTAGGTGACACTGATGATCAGCCAAAAGGCAAATACTATAGGGCACGCAGCCACAAGCTCAGCCTGCCTGCCTGAGGCACCATGGGAAGCCAGGGTATGCATTTTGGCAGGTATTTTAATCTGATTGGATGTGGATGGGGATTAGACCCTGGCCTAGCCATGTCTGAAAACCATTCTCAGTTCTGACTGGACAGTTCTGAGGGGGTGGGAAATGAGTTTTGGGTGTGGACACAATCAGCTTCTCAAACCTGACTGGGGGGCAACACTGTACCCTAGCCAGGTCCTCATGTCATTCTCAGTCCTGATTGGACAGCTCCCAGTGGATATGAAATCCAAAAAAGGGTTTATTAACTTATTATTGGAGCCAAAGTATTAAAAACCCACAAAAATTAGATCTGCTTATTTTCATGTTTATATTAACAAATTATCTGCTTATCAACTCTTTAGTTTTGCTTACATTCGATTCTGACTTTAGCTCCACCTACTTTTAATTTTGGCATAAATTCCATCTACTGCTGATTATGATATCATAATTAAAAATGGACAAGTCTGATAAGAGTTTTATGGAAGTTGCTATACTAGTTTTGTTGTGTAAAGAAAATATTGTGCACCTTATTCCTTGTCTGAATCTGTCTGGTTACAGTTCCAGCCACTGCATCGTGTTCTGCTTTTGTTTGCCAGATTTAAGTATTCAAAACTTTCCCTA
>NW_005842931.1:567132-570517 GCF_000455745.1 Alligator sinensis
TTAATCCATGATCAAATCACTGGTAAACCTTTTTTGTTTTAAATTGAATAGATTGAGCTTTAGTCTCTCGTAATAAGGCAGGTTTTTAGATCACAGCTCATTCTTTTTCAGTTTATCAAGGTTCCACTTAATGTGAACATGGGAATTAAAAATGATCTTGTGAGGTCCCTTCCAGCCCTAATGTCTCTGAAATCTATGAAATGCAACATCCAGTAATGGGCTCATTAATGCCATAGGAAGTAGTAATAATGGCTTTCTACTTCTACTCTACATTCTCCTACCAATGCATCTAAAGATTTTATGCTCTCTCTTTAGTGACCAGTGCACCTTGGGAACTCAAGTTCAGTGGCTTTCCATCATGACCCTTCTGTGTCCCTTCCTAAGTTACTGCTTTCCAGAATACACTCCCTTGTCTGGTAAGTCAGGCAGGGTGGCATCTTGGGGCTAACTGGTTCAGAGAGGCATAAGTTTTTGTAGGTGACAGACAACTTCATCAGATCTGGCAAAATAGGCTATTGCCTATTGAAACTTATGCCTCTCTAAACTTGTCTTTAGGGTGCTACCCTACTCTGCCTTGTGCCTGAGTTCAAAATAACATGGCTCTCTCTACTCATGTATTGTGAAGTCTACATTCTTGGCTCATAGGTAGGATGACCTTGTATTAAATGCTTGTTGTTTAAATGAGCCCAATTTACTACAGAAATCCAGATCACTTTATGAAATGATCTGTTCTTACTTATCACCAATGTTTGCGATACCTGTAGACCTTACTAGCAATGATGTTATGGTTTCCTCCAAATGATTAATAAAGAGATGGAATAGTGCTGATCCAAGGACAGATGCCTCCAGAGCCCCACTAGAAATGCCTTAATGAAGTGATGATTCTTAATTAATGAGTACTTTCTGTGAAGTCCCTAATTTTTTGCACATGCTTAAGTCTGCAGTATATGGGCCTATGAGGAATGCATGCATCACAAATAACAAATACTGAGTTTACCTGAATCCAAGGCAACTCTGAATTAGATAATAATTAGATTCTATACATAGGAAATTTATAAATTTGTTATAATTTTCCATGTTTAGAATTTACTTAATGGAGGGACATCTTAAATGTGTCCCCCTCCCCATGTGGGGCAAGCATTGGTAGTGGGGTTGAGGGAGGTGATAGAGGGGCAGGCAGTGGGGGACACACAGTGGGAGAAGTAGTAGCAGGGCAGGGAATGGGGAAGTCAAATGGCCTGAACCTTGCCCCCCCCACCCCAGTGCCTGCAGGTCCTGGTGCTTGCCCCTTGCTTGCTCCCCTCACCTTACCCCCTGTTGCATGTAATGCCCCCACTACTTGTCTCCCTGGTGCCTGATCCCCTGGCACTTGGGTACCTCAGTGCCTGCCACTCCTGTAGCTTACCCTAGCCCTGTCTGCCCTTCCCTATAGTGCCTGCATTCCCTAACCCTGCCCCACCTACTTTCCTCTGCTCTCTCTTCTCAGCTGCAGCTTACCCTCCAGATCTGGCTCCGCTTCAGCCGAGGGCACAGAGTACATGGTCACTTCAGCCAGGCAGCAGTGACTGTGGTAGCAGCAGCTCTGGACTCAATTCTGGAGATGGGGCCAGAGCTGCTGCCACTGTTGCTGCTGCTGTATGGTCTTTCAGGGGCCGGATCAACCATATGCTCCATTTCTGGAGCTGCAGTGGGGCCAGAGCTGGAGGGTAAGCAGCAGCAGGGTGGGGGAGTGGGGCAGAGGCAGTGGGGGTACAGAGGTGGTGGCAGGGGGGCTGCAGCTCCAACTCCAATTTTGAGGCCATGTTAGATCCAGAATCAGAGCTACACCAGCCTGGTTCTCACTGACACTCAAATCCAAGACAAAGATCAACCCACCAGTGTGGAGGCTGAGGTATGGGTAAGTTGCTTGGTGTGCAGAGTGGCTATGAACCCTCTCTTGGGGAGCCAGTTGTTGGGCGTGATGTGCTACCTGAAGGGCACCACTGAGGAAGACTTGCAGTTTTGATACGGTCAACAAGGTCAAATATGAAATCAATGAGGCCTGAGTAAAGAAGTAATTGATTGATAGGAAAAATCCATCCATTCAGGGTGTGTAAGGAACCAGTGATTGGTGCTGGACTTGCAGAGCGTGTGCATTAATAAAAGGGGCATAAATAAGGATTAATTGAGCCCTGACAAACTCCTGACTTGGAAGGGTATAATAAGTGTTGATGACTGGATGAGCTATCAGTCAAGAGACTCGGCTACAGTGGAAAGACCATGGTAGTAGTCTGGCAGGTGTGGTGAGGACAGGGTGTAGGAGAGGTGGAGACCTGTGAAGAGGATTCGCTCTCCATTGAGAAAGTTCTGTTTCCCTTTTTTTTCAACACTCCAATTCCCCAATATTTTATTTTACATCAAGGTATGGCAGGGGAGCACAAAGGAAGAGGGCAACAGCTCTCAGGATGAGCTACAATGATACGTTGCACCCTCTGACAGCTGGTGCATTGGCTGGGAAGGCATGAAACAGACCAATGTCATGTCAAAGAGGAGTATGGAGAGACAGAGAGCTAGAGATCCACCAGACTTCACCAGAGCTGAGGGTCCCACAAAACTGGCAACAAGCCAGTAGGCTGGTGTTGCAATTGTTTCAGGGGCAACAGACACAAATAGAGGAATTAATATGAGTAAGAACCAAGGAGGTAGAGGCACGGATTATGCTGCTGATCTGACAGGAAGGGCTGAGTGAGAAAATAGAGGCTCAACAAGTGGCAATTATTCACACCACTGAGAGTATAAAGATGCAAAAGATGAGAGTAGAAGATGAGATGGAAGCTTACCTGGAATCTTTTGAGGGAGCTGCCCTGGTGGCTGGATGGGATCAGGCTTGGTGGACCAACCAGTTGGGCCCTCTCTTGAGAGGCTCAGCCCAGGCAGCCTATTGGGCCTTACTGACTATACGAAAGCTAGTGATGCGATACTGTATTGGCAGGAAATCTCACCGGAGTACTATCGGCAGTGATTTAAGGCCAAAAAGAACACAGAAGAGCAGAGACCTCATAAGGAGGTCAGGGGAAAGGGAGTTGGTAGTGGGGGTCTACTATAGACTGCCACAGCAGGAGGATGAGCTAGACCTGGAATTCTCTGGGCAGCTCTCAGAGGCCATACGGTTGAGAGATATAGTTGTCACGGGTGACCTAAACTACCCTGACATCTGCAGGGAGGATTAGTCAGCCAGAACTAATTGCTCACGTAGGTCCTTAACCTGCATACAGGACCTCCACCTAATGCAGGAGGTATACAATCCCACTAGGGGGAACGCCTTGCTGGACTTGGTGCTGGCTGTGGGGGATGGCCTGGTGGGGGATCTGCAATTACAAGGCAACCTAGGGGATAGTGACCATCA
>NW_005842932.1:0-23917 GCF_000455745.1 Alligator sinensis
GGGAGGGACTTCCGATGGCAAAGGTCAGGGGTTAGAAGCAGGATTTCCAGTCCCAAGATGGCAACCACAGGGCAAGGCACCTGTCAAGGGGTGGGGCTACCCTTGCAGCCCTCAACAGCTCACCAAACTCATTAAGCAGCCCTCCAGCCAAAATAATTGCCCACTCCTGGTCTACTGGCAAGTCATAGCTGTGCAGGTAGGGAAGTCAAAGATGGTTTTTAGTCTTAAGGTATGCCTGCTACAAGCTCAAGCTTGAACTAACACCATCAACATTTGAGCAGCTCTAAATGCAACATGTAACAAGGCCCTAAGAGGTCAGGGAAGCCAGGCTTGTGTGTACTGGTCTTGCCTTCTAAAATTGTAAATTTATAGGGGGAATGGTACTGCAGGAGAAAGTTGGATAAATGTTGCCAGGGGCCAGTGCTCACCATGATTTGTTGGAAGTGTAAGGTGAAGGAACCCACAGCTCAGGAATCACAAAAGTAGGCTCCAGGTGGGAGCTCTTCTATGGGGGGGCAATATTATATCTATTTGGCCATAAATGGGTAAGTACTGTTGATGTACAGCATCCATTTAGTAGGTTCAGTCTACTTGGTTCTAAAGAGCTGAAATCCTTAGGGTGCTAACAAGTAAAGTTGCTACCCTTTGCCTGCTAAGTTTTGGGAGGTTGCTCAAAGTCTAAAAGAGCTAGGTTGCTTCTTTAACTGGAAGAAGAACAGTGTTCCTAGGGGTGGTGAGTAGCACTCTAATGGTGACCAACAGCAGCAGAGTAATGCCCTCCAATGGAGACAAACAGCAGTGGAGCAGTGCCTGTGGTGGTGGTAGGCTACAGTGGCACAGTGCCCACCCCACCCTGTTCCCCCACATCCTCTGTGATGTTGAGCAGCAGCAAGCAGTGCCCCCCAGCAGTGAACAGCAAGGACAGCAATGGAGGAGCAGTGACCCCCCCCAGTGGCAGGGAGGAGTGACAACAGCTACTGAGGACCTCAGCTTCCCACAGCTCACCCCCCAGCAGTGGCGAGGAGCAGTGATAGCAGAGGTGGAGCAGCTAAACTGGTTCTACAGCACCCTCCAACATTGGTATGGTGGGGAACCCATGGGCTAAAAGCTAGACTGACTAGACTGTTCACCTTGCATGGGACTAAAAGATAACGCTGAACATAATAACTGAGCTACAGTGTTAAGAGCAGGTAGAGGTGGGCTACTGATTATTACAGGTTTCCTAAAACCATTTGTGGTCTCTTGCCCCCATCAATAAACCAATTTTTGGCTTATAGTTTAATATTGATTGCAAGTGGGGAAGTTTGTTCATACTGGAACATGCAGGAAGATATTATTTTCCCAGGTTTCTTGGTGGGGCTTGAGCCCAGATAATCAATCTGGATGCTGACAGATATGAAAAAACAAAACAAAACAAAAAGTGCTTTACTGGAAGAGAAAATACATTAGTTTGACCCGGCTCCTCAACCTCTGTATGGATTGGGCACTTCAGTGGGGTTTGTTGGCACTTTTATCAGATTCAATCAGCTGCTAGATAAAGGTGCCAAAAAGCCCTGCTGAAGCATGTGGGCTATACAGACATTGGGTGAGGCGGGTTACACTAATGTGCTACCTCTTCCCTGCATGAGCTGCACTTGGGTGGGGGGAGGCACCAAAATGAAAGAAAATCCTGGTTTGGGGTTGTTTTGTCATGTCTGTAAGCAGCCTTTGTGTAAATTGCCTATGTTCACTTGGCCCTTGCTACTGCCATCCGTAGCCTGGCAGAAGGGTTACATATAAAGTTCCACATCCAAAGCCAGATAGGAAGGATCTAAGAATTTCAATGTGTAGATGACACGATAGTGTAGAGAGGAGGGGTTCAGGTTTATTAGGACTTGGGGAACCTTTGGGAATAGCAGGAGCCTATACAAGAAGAATGGGCTACACCTGAACCAAAATGGAACCAGATTGTTGGCACTAAAAATTTAAGTGGGCATAGAGGAGTTTTAAACTAAAAACTAGGGGAAAGCTGACAAGTACAAAAGAGCATACAGTGCAGACTGATGCAGCCCTTAAGTGGAACCTCATACAAATTCTAAAGCCTTTTGGAAAGGGTAGATGGGAAGTGGAAAATGTAAGAGCAGACCGTGGTGAGGATAAGTCTGAACAGTTAGTCCTGATGAAATGGCATGTGCAAAACCAGGCAGCTGACCAAGGACAAAATTATAAGTGAGTATAAGTGATTCTAAACAAATGCTAGAAAACTAAAAAATAAGATGGGTAAACTATACTGCCTAATATTAAATGGTGATGTTGACATAATAGGCATTTCTGAGACTTCATGAAAAGATGATAACCAATAGGGTACTATGATACTGGAGAACAAACTATATAGGAATGACAGGGTAGAACATGTTGGTTGAGGAGAGACACTGCGCATGTTAAAAAAAGCAGACAGTAACAACAGAAAAACAGTAACTTGAAGGAAAAGTCCCCTATGGTCCCCTCCCCCAGCCCTAGTACTTACCAGCTCAGAGTCCAGCTACAGCTCCCTGCTGCAGCCACTGAGGACTGCCCAAATCACCAAAGCTCTCCAAATCTTTTCCGAAGATTCAGAGAACTTTGAATTGATTCAGACCTTTAAACTGGTCTCCTGATTCGATTTGGAGATTTGGCTACCAAGTCAGGCCGAATCTCCTCTGAATCAAATCACCACCCAAAGCTTTGCACAGCCCTGTTAGGATTGTACTACTGACCATATGATCAGGATACTGAAGGTGATTTTGGAATGTTAAGAGAGATCAGAGAAGCTGCAAAGGCAAGTTATATAGGCCGCAGGGCAAACAATACTCTGGCATGCATCAACCAATGCATCTCAAGCAAAACCAAGGAACTGATTCAATTATTCTGCTTTACTTGGCATTGGTGAGACTGCAGCATCCAGTTCTGGGCACCGCACTTCAACAAGGACATGGAAAAGCTTGAGAGAGTCCAGAGAAGAGCCACCTGTATGATCAGAGACTTGCAAGGCAAGCCACATGAGGAAAGGCCGAGAGAGGACTTGGCAGCAGCTTACCACTATACCAGGGGAATACATCAAGGGCTAGGTGAGCAACTGTTCATCAAGGCACCCTTGGGGAAAACCAGTAGTACAGACTCCTGGAAGACCACTTCAGGCTTAATACTAGGAAAAACTTCTTCACATTTAGGGCATCCAGACTGTGGAATTAACTCCCCCCAGAGGTGGTTCAGTCACCTACCCTGGAAATCTTCAAGAGGAGACTGGATGGTCACCTCACTGGGATCACCTGATCCCAGTTGTCTTTCCTGCCTAGTGCAGGGGAGCTGGACCGGATGATCTTGTGAGGTCCCTTCTAGCCCCGTACAATCTATGAATCTATGAATAATAACAGACTCTAATTATCCTTATATTGAGTAAATTTATTGAGTAAATACCACTTTGGGGCAAGATAAAGAGATAACTTTTTTGGACACAATAAACAACTGTTTTCTATAACAACTGATCTTTGAATCCATAAGAGAGGAATCAATTCTAGATCTAAACCTGAATAAAGCAGGACCTAGTTCATGAAGTAGCTATAGTTGAGCTGCTCTATAGTAGTGCTCATAATATAATCAAATTCAATCTCTCAGCAGGAGGAAGCAAGTCAAAAAAATCTACCACACCAATATTTAAATTTTGAAAGGGAAATGATATGTAAATGAGGAATTCAGTGGAGAAAGTAGCTAATTGTAAAGGCCTACCAGCTTCCCAGAAGCTGTTTTTAAATACCATATCAGAGGCTCAGGAAAAGTATACACTGAAGATAAAAAATATGTATGTGACAGTGTTCAATCCCTTTAAGAAGATAGAAAGCACAGCTAGCCCTGCTCGCTGACAAGGTACAGATGGAGGTGATCAGGCCACTAGGAGGATCCCTAGCTGGGAGCATTAAAAAGGGGCTAGCTGAAAGTGGGGAGGGAGACAGAAGAAATGTGTGTAAGCTGGAAAGCCTTGAGAGCCTAAAGGGAGAAAAGCACTAGTTTGTTTTACAGCCTGAAGAAAGACACTGCTCTGTTTGTTAGCCTAAAGAGAGAAATCCATGGTTTTTGTTTCACCATCCTTTACTGTGAAGGGCTTTGAATAGAGTACCTGTCTGAGAACTTGGAAAGAAGTGTGGCTGTGGATTATGCAGGATCAGCTGGCAGGGGCACTACCAATTCACACATGCTGGAGAATGTAGGCACAGACACAAGCTATGGACGCAGAGACCCAGATGAGATGGCTGGAACAATGACAGCCATGGTTTCTAGCCAGCAACAAGTGTTACAGGAAGATCAGCAGAAATTCTGGCCATACTTGTTAGACTGAGAGACACAAGGATACCAGGTGAGCTTAGGGGCATGGGGACCTAAAGGAGATGGGAGAATCCTTATGAACATGAAGCCTACAGATTACTTTGAAGCATTTATAAAATGCTCATGATCTGAGACATGATCTGAGGTTTATAAGTGGCCCCATGTTGAGTGGGCAATTAGGCTAGCTCCGTAACTCCTGGGAAGAGTCCAAGCAGCTCTTAAATTGTGGGCGAGGCCAAAGATTATGAGACTCTTAAAATTGCCATCTCAGATTGGCTCAGTTTAAGTGAATCCCACCACTCCTAGTTTAGGTGGGAGACCTTTGGACCTGACCCCTGTCCCCATGCAGTAGCTCAGGGACTCTGGGATGCCTGTTCTCAGTAGTCAAAACCAGAAAAACATTCCTCTGGGGACATAATAGAACTAGTGACCTTGGAGCAATAGTGCTGGATCCTACCACAGCAACCTCAGGAATGGGTATGCTGCCATCAGGTGACCAGCTTAGAGAAAGCAATATGACTAGTAGAAAACTATGTGGGAGTTGACCTGGATTACCAGTCACCATTGGGGGACTAAAGACTCACCAATGTTGGACGGGTGAGAAGACAGACTCAGGCCCTCAGGCCCTCCCCAGTAGGATGAATGCAGGTTTGGTATGCTTGTCCCCTCCTGGCAGGATGGGAAGTGGAGACCAAGACTCCCTATAACTCTTAGAGGGAAGAGACACTGGCAGAGAAAAAGGGGTTCCTAACTTGTTTCATTTGAAGGCATGAGGGTCACAGAGCTAGAGGTTGTCCCCTTATGCAGCATGATTATACCTCTGCCTGTGCCTCAGGAAACGGAGAAAAAATATGTGGATCTACATGGATGTGTGGGCCCTGTCATAAAAAAGAAAACTCCAATCATGAAGTTCATGTATTCTAGGTCTGGACAGACATTTTAAAAGACCAGCTTATTGCATCTGAGTTCTGCAAAAGGCCCAAACGCTGTATGTGAGCTGCCTACATGGGGATGTTTGCCTTTACCCTGTGGTTATGCGCACTCTTATTGTTGGGGAAAAGACTGGAGAGGTAGAGGTAGCAGCCTGTCACAACCGGTGGTCTTCTGCCAGGACTGGGACCCAGTTAGCTGTCTGTTGAAGCATGCTAGAAGGCAGACTGATGATCCACAACAGTGATGCTCAGCATTTTTGCCCCACGGGGTGGCATGCAGCCAGTCTACAGGCTGAATTGAGGTGTCTGCAGGCTAGATCAGCCACGGAGCCTGCTCCATGCCCTGCATACCAGGATTGGGTCCCAGGGACTTGATACCATCCCCTCTTGTCCCTCAAGCACCGGGATTAGGTCCCAGAGGGCTGACATTGCTCCCACCTGCTCCCCACATGCCTGGATTGAATCTCAAACTGCTCCCACCAGGCAGCGTGTCCTAGGGGGCTGGCATTGCCCCCTCCTGCCCCTTTCGTGCCAGGATTGCATTCCAGGCCATAGTAACCTGTGGCTCCAGTCCCCTCTCTCATATCCCCGCTCAGGGAGACGGGAGTGAAAAGAATAGCCTGAAGCCCCCTTCTCCCAGGCCTCTCTGAGTGCCTAGAACCCCAGAGCATGGGCACTTTGAGTCCTGGGAACACTGGAACCTGGAGTGCTTCAAGAGCCAGAGCAGCTGAGATGCAGGACTCAGCTGGACAACTTGGCAGGCAGTCAGACAGTCTGTCAGATTGTCCATTCTGGTCTCCCTCCCTCCCCTGTGTGGAGGGAGCAGGTGAGGAGAGCAGAACTTGGTCAGATTCTAAAGGAACTATGGGACCCCTGTCCTCATGCATACATAACAAGAAATGAAATACTTCAAAGTAGTACCTTGTTGCAAGAGTCGCATCTACAAGAGATGCTGACTGTGCAGTCATTTAGTACTCACATAAACAAGTACTAAATGACTGCACAGCAACTCCAGAACAGTAGCATCACAGAACAGCTTTTAGGTGACACTGACTGTCAGTAGGTCATTACTACTGTGCAGTAGCATCACATCATGCTTCCTGCAATGTGACATTACTATGCAGTAGTAACGAGCTACTATGCAGTCAGTGTCTCATGTTGACATGGCCACTATGTACTAGGCCTGTGTGAATAAGGAAGTATACAATTTGGATTCAGAATCAGCCAATTTGGAGGACAGGGGTTCGATTTGGATCACTGTCCTGAATCGATTCAGGCGAATCAGCTTCGGAACATTTGGCGCCGATTTGGAGAGATTTTGTGATATTGATTGGCCAGAGAGCAGCAGGCACAGCCGGGCAGCTGCAGGTTCTCCCACAAATCCTCTGGCTGTGTCTGCCTTTCCCCGGGCAGGGGGAGCCATGGGAGAAGCCCCTATGGCTGCCCGGCCCGGCCACATTCCCACCTCCAGCCCCAGCCTAGTCCCGGCACTTAAAAAAAAAAAAAATGCCCCACATTCATCGACTGCAGCAGTGGCAATTGGGGTCTCTGGGCACTTGTGGCAGAGCCCCCCATGCAGCACGGTGCAGTGCAGGGCAGCGGGGATCACCCCTCCCAACTTGGCACCCAGGCGGCAGCTGCTCCATGGCACAGGCACAGCACAGTGCGGTAGGGCTCTGCACGCTGCCTGGAAGCTGAGGCCGCTGGGACTGAGCACTGCCAGGCTCTGGCTAACAGTTGGAGCTGCCCCAGCTCCCAGACAGCGTGCAACACCCTGCTGAGCCATGCTGCACCCATACCATGGGGCAGCTGCCGCGCAGGTGCCAAGCAGGGGGCAATCCCCACTGCCCCCTGCTGCCCCGAGTTGCATAGGGGGTCTCTAACACAAGCCTTCAGGGGCCCAAATCGCAGTTGCCAGAGCCGGTGAGTGCGCTGCTTTTTTTTTTTTAAATGTTTTTAAAGTGCCGGGAGGCTGGGGCCAGGCAGGGGATGGGGCCAGGCAGGGAAGCCAGGGGACTTTTTCCATGGTTCCTCCAGCTGTGCCTGCCTCTGCCCCTGTGAGGGAAGCCATGGGGGTTATGACCTGCTGCTGCTTGCCCAGCCGGCGTGGGAGGTGGCGGGGCATGGTAAAAGTGCAGCCTGCTCCGGGAAGCAGCAGGGCGTAGCCCAGACTCCCAGCACTGCTGTGCCTGCATCAGTGCTTGGAGCAGGAGCTCTGACCTGGCACTGATTGCCAGCTGGCGCGGGAAACAGGCGCAGCAACACTAGAAGTGGGGGCTGTGCCCTGCTGCCACTATCCCCCTTCTATCTGGAGTGAGCCACGCCCACATCCCACCCTTCCCCCACCCTGGCTGGGCAAGCAGCAGCAAGACAAAGCCCCCCTCCCAGTGCTGATGCACCTGCATCCCACACCTTCCCACCCCACTCCCCAACTTTTCTGAATCAATTTGGATGCTTCGAATCAATTCAGAGCTTTTAATTGGTCTCACGGTTTGATTTGGATTCGGAGATTCGGTCCCCGAATCAAGCCAAATCTCCCAATCAAATCAGCTACTGAAGCTTTGCACAGCCCTATTATGTACCATTTTGGATCATTTCAGCTGCTTTTGAAACATTTCAAAAGGGCGCATCTACATGAGATGCTGACTGCACAGTAGCCAAAAAATACTGCACAGTAGTGCATCACAGCACAGACAATGCTAATATGCTACTACACAGTATTATCAGGCTACTGCACAGTAGTGTCACTTAAAATACATTTGCCAGCACTACTGTGCAGTAACTCAGGTACTAAATAAATGTGCAGTAATGACTGTGCAGTAACATCTCATGTAGATGCACCCAAAGAGTATATTAGTTCATAGAGCTGACCTTTTGAAGCATTTGAACCACATATTGCTTGTGTCCAAGGCTCTCTAAAAACAATGGCTCAATGCACAGCAATGACCAAAAAAAGCCAATAAAATGTTAGGTGTCATTAAGAAGGAACTGAAAACAAAATGAAGAACATCATTAGGCTGTTATATAAACCCATGGTACACCCACATTTTGAATACTGTGTGCAGTTCTGGTCTCCACATCTCAAAAAAGACGTAGTAGAATTTTAAAAAGGTAGAGGACAACAATGATGACAGGGGTACAGAGCAGCCGTCATACCAGAAACAATTGAGAAGGCCAGAACACTTCAGTCACTCAGAAGGTTGAGTGGGGGAGATGATAGAGATCTATAACAAACATGAAAGGTTGTTCACCTACTCGCTCTGCTCATTCATTCCCAGGAAATGGCCCAAGTGCAGGGGTTCAGTGGTGGACAAATCTCACTATCCAGATAAGCCGAGACTTCCTTTTCCTCCTCTGCTCAGATAACCAG
Source organism: Alligator sinensis (assembly GCF_000455745.1). NCBI lineage: Eukaryota > Metazoa > Chordata > Crocodylia > Alligatoridae > Alligator > Alligator sinensis. The sequence continues at coordinate 8,641 of NW_005842932.1, forward strand.
AGCAAAGGTATGGCTTCATCAATGCTTTTTGACAATAGCGTGGCCTGTCCTTATGGGAGCTGCCTCTCTACCAGAATTACAAAGACATATGCTAACTCTGCCTTCTGCTAGGCCACTACCTAGAGGGAAAGTGGCTTTTGGTCTAACGGAGACCGCTGATATGTTCCTGATCAGAGCTGTTTTCTCTGCTGCAGGAACACAGGCCTGGAAGAAGCCTCCAGGCCAACAAGTCCAATTCCCTACATTCATAGGCAACAACTTGCCTGTCAGATTCACAAGAACAATTACTCTGGCCCATCTCACACATCCTATAGCCATAAAGCACCGTATGGAAAAATCATAGAAAATTAGGGTTGGAAGGGACCTCAGGAGGACATCTAGTCCAACCCTCTACTCAAAGCAGAACCATCCCCAAACAGATCATTCCAGTCGGAGCTTGTTGAGCCGGCCTTAAAACTTCCAAGGATGGAGATTCTGCCTCTCTAGGTAACCCGTTCCAGTGCTTCACCACCCTCTTACTAAGAAAGTTCTTGCTAATATCTAATTTAAACATCACTTGCTGCAACTCAAGACCATTGCTCCTTGTTCTGTCATCTGCCACCACTGAGAACAGTCTAGCTCCATCCTCTTTAGAACCACCCTTCAGGTCGTTGAAGGCTGCTATTAAGTTCCCCCTCAGCGGGTGCATCTACACGAGATGTTAACTGTGCAGTAGCCTAATAACACTGCGCAGTAGCACACCAGGCAAACCCCATGCTAATATGTACTACACAGTAGTATGAGGCTACATGCACAGTTATTGTCTGAAAAAACCCGGGCATTGGTGCTACTGAGTAGTAGTGCCAGTTACTGGGCATTGGTTTAGTACTCAGTTATCCAAGTACTAAACTTAATGTCCCTATAACCACAGTGCATTAATGAACATGTAGATGCACCTGGGCTTCTCTTCTTCAGACTGAATAAGCCTAGTTCCCTCAGCTTCTCCTCATAAGTCATGCACATCAGCCCCCTAACCATTTTTTCTATGCATTCCACCCTGAAATTGATGTCATGCAGCCACCAAATGTGGCACTGAGGATGCCCCAATAAGCATACCCAAGGCAGAGGGCTTCCTGGTGCATGCCCAGCTCCACACTGAGTCAGGTATGTTACACCTGAGGCTGGGCATAGAGTGGATTGGCACAGTAGGGTTTAAAGCAGGAGTCTTATGTCAGTGCTGATGTGCAGTTTTCCTAAGCCATATTTTTACAGGTATTTAGTACGCCTGTGAGAAGTGGCTAGTATTTGCTTCGGATTCAGATTCAGCTGATTTGGGGGACAGTGATTCAGTTTGGCGATTCAAATCACTGTCCCAAATCAATTCAGCCAAATCTGATTCAGAGATTCAGCTGCTGCCAAATCAGCTGAATCTCTGAATCATACAGGCTCCATCCCCTGGCCACTCTCCCAGCCCTGCCCAGCCCCAATTCCCGGCTCTTGGAAAAACAAAAGCCCGCACTCACCAGCTGCTGCCAGGTGAGGGGGTGATCCCTGCTTCCCCCCACTGCCCCATGCCACATGGTGGGGGCTCTGCCACAAGTTCCCCAATCCCCACCCGCTCTCCCAGCCACCCCCATGGCTGTCCTGCCCGCCCCAGGTCCTGGCCCTTTAAAAAAAAAAAAAAAAAAAACACACAACAAAAAAAAACATCACTGGCTCCTGCCTGGTGGCAGAGGGTGATCCCTGCTGCCCTCCACTGTCCCGTGCTGTGTGGGGGGCTCTGTTATGAGCCCCCAGAAGCCCTGAGGCCGCTGCAGCAGCTGGTGAGCTGATGGGTTTTGATATTTGTTTTATAGGGTCGGGGAGCTGGGGTGGGCAAGGCAGCCATGTGGGGGCTGAGAGAGTGGGCAGGGAATGAGGGGCTCATGGCAGAGCCCCCCATACAGCCTGGGAGAGTGGGGGGCAGTGGGGATTGCCCCCCCCACCCCCCGCCAGGTAGCACCCAGTGAGTAGGGGCTTTTTTTTTTTAAACAACCAGCAGCTGGGGCTGAGTGTGGCAGCCATGGAGGGTGGCTGAGAGAGTGGACAGGGGTCAGGGTGTGTTTGGGGGGGGGCTGGGGAACAGGCAGGGTGCAAGGCCTGGCAGGGGTCCCCCCATGGTCCCCTCCACCCTCCTCCAGCTGCCCCCCTGCCCCCTACTTACCCGCATGGAGTCTGGGTCCAGCTCCCTGCTGCAGCCAGCAGAGACTGCCCGAATCTCCAAAGTTCTCCAAATCTTTTTCAAATTGATTCAAAGAGCTTTGAATCGATTCGGACCTCTTGATTGGTCCCCTGATTCAATTTAGATTAAGAGATTTGGCCACCTAATCGGGCCGAATCTTCTCCAAATTGAATCAGCACCTGAAGCTTTGCACAACCCTAGTATTTAGGTACCTAGTGGAATATTCAAATGCTGCCAAACAGGTTAATAAGATACAGTTTCTTAGCAGTGATAGCAATTAAACACAAGAACCATTTACCAGGGGAGTTGATATCTTCCTAGAATATTTGCTTTAATACAGCTCCTGGGAGAAGTTCCACCGCTTGTGCATACTCATAGGGGGAGTGTTTGGCTGGTTGGTTGTCATGATCCTTTCTGGGCTTGAAATCTATCATTCTATTACCCCAGTCATTGTGGACCACAAGGAAAACAGCACAACTAGTATTGCCTTTGGCATGCTCACAACATTTCAACTCTGCAATCAGACAATGCCTATCAACAAATCTTGTGCTTCTGAATCACCTGCAGAGGTCACGAAGGAATATTTTCCTCTGATATGCAAGTAACACAATGTATTTTATTAACATTTTGTTTTTTAAGGGTTAAGGATTTTTTTCCTTTCTCTGAAGCAATAGAGGACCCCAAACAGCAGTTCCAAGACCCCAAACAGGAGGACCAGAGCCCACAAACAATCTAGAGAACCATCTTTTCCAGATCCTGACTTCTTTCTATGGCTTGCAGCCAAACTGATCATCAGACATGAGGCAGAGAAAAAACATTTCCGTGGGTCAGATCAGCTGGGACCCTGGAAGATATTTCATTTCTCTCTGCAGTGTGACTCATCACAGTCAGTCTGATTTAATTGTTTCCCTGCTAAGGGAGGGGCCTTGAGCCCTGGTGGAACATCAGTCTCTCCCATTCTGTGCCTATGGTGCAGCATAGCTTGCTCTCCCTGGGGCTGATGTGCTTTAACCTAAGCAAAATTACTGGGCTCAATATGTGGTTCATTGGGTAAAATGTAATGGCCTGTCTTATGCTCTAATGGCTCTGTAATAGGGGCAGCCATAATGCCCCCTAGTGGTCATATGGTTCATGCCTTGCTCTGTCTTTAAGGTACCCCCCCATTTGCATTTCGTCTGCCATGCCTTCATATTCTTAATAGATGTAGAAATGGAGGCTGGCCACAGGTCTTAGAGCAAGCCTTGGTCTGTCCCTAGTACTAGATCCCTCTCTTTCAGACCACATGGTTCCCAAGCAATCTCTCTCATTATGTGGGCCCTCCTAGTCTGCAAATGCCCCAGGCATAGGCACTGACTTTTATTTTTGCTGGGGGTGGGGGGGAAAGAAGGGGTGGGGGGCTTAAGATGATGGAAATGTGTAAAGTTTTACAGATTTCAGGTGACAGCCTTTGTCCTGAGAGGGGGCAGGGCCCTCAGGCCCTCATACACTCAGCTCCGCTGGACCCAGAGCACACATTGTCTTATGAGCTTTTCACAGTCTCTGACCTCCTGTACAGCCATGCCCATGCCTCATAGATTTTATTCAATACCTTTCTGTCCCTTGTAGAGGGAAGCCTTCTCAGCTTCAGCCTTCTCAGTCAGCAGTATCTCTGGGCCTCAGGCCCATGTGTCTCTCGCTCTGGGACCTTGGCCCCTGAATTTTCCCTTCTGGGCAGCTGGGCCCATGACCCCTGGTCTCTGCCCTTCCAGGTTGGTCTCACCCCTCCTGTGCTAGGTGCCTCTGACCCTGGTTCTCACCCCTCTTGGGTTACAGGTCCCTGACTCTGATTCATACCCTGCTTGGGCATTGGGTCCCTGGCTATGTCTCCACTACTCTCTCAATCTGAGCCCCAGCCCTTGGCTGGGCTCAAGTCATTTCTGTGCTCTTCAGGCATGGCTGGGACCTCTACCTCTCCAATATTTCCAAACTCAAACCACCAGTCAAAAGTCAAACTAAAACATAAGTGCTCTGGCTCTAATAAAGTCCCAAGCCAAAAATAAGAAGCTGCATAAGAAGCTTTTCCCCTGCCCCATGTCCTATCCCCCTTGCAGCAAGTTTTCAGTGCTTTACTGGTGTTATTGGTATTATCAGGGCATTCCAGAAGTCAGCAGAGCCTCCTGCTTTCCGGTTTTCTATGGCAGGAGCTCTTCACTCTGTAGCTAACTGGGCCAAACTGCCTATCTGGACTCAGGCACTGGTTTGATGAGTCTTCTAAGACCAACCCCATCCAGTCATGTAACTCTGCAGGCACTGCCAGGAGTTTTCCTTCTCTGCCTGAGGACCAGGGATCTTGGTTTTCTCTGATTAAATAAAAAGTTGGGGATTTTTTTTTTAAAAAGGGAACCCCAAATCCACATTTTTCTGAGATATAGAGATATCTATAATTAGTGATGTTTAATTTTAATTGTGGAAATGTGTGGATTTGGGGTTCCTTTTTTTAAAGCAAAAAAATGGAGAGTTTTATTAAGTCAGAGAAAACCAGGATCCGTGCTGATGACCCACCTGCTCTCCCTGCTAGGACTTAGCTCAGCTGTCTGCAGCCCACTGCTTCTGGGCTGCCTCCCTACCTGCCCTTGGATCACTTTACTGTAGGACTGTGTGCAGCTTCAGTCACTGATTCGATTTGGAGGAGGTTTGGCCCAATTCAGTGGCTGAATCTCCAAATCCAAATCGAATCAGGAGACCCATTAATCTCTCCAAATCAAATCAGAAACCTCCGATTCGATTCAGAGAGATTTGATGGTTCGGCTATAGACACAGCTTTACATGTTTTTTCTACATACCTCAAGGTACCAGACATGGCTCATGAATGTTGAGATGGTAGGGTGGATGGAGCATCCCCGGGAGCGGAGGGGGGGTCCCCCACATGCTCAGCGGCAGACCCAGAAGTGGACCAGAAGTACTTCCAGTCCACTTCCAGGTCCACCGCAGAGTGTATGGGGGACCCCCCTGCTCAGTCACTGGTGTCTCCCGAGTCTGTGGGGGGGGCACCGGAGGTCCCCCCACAGCCGATCGCCGATTTGGGAGGCATGGGGGGTGGTCCCCTACGCGCTCAGGAGTGGACCTGGAAATGGACCAGAACTACTTCTGATCCACTTCTGGGTCCACCACCAAGCACACGGGCACTCCTGTGGGATACTCCATCTGCCCCACCATCTCAGCATTCATGAGCCATGCCTGGTACATCGAAGTATGTAGAAAAAAAACATATAAAGCTGTGTCTATGGCCAAATCGCTGATTCTCCAAATCAGAATCGAATCTTCAGATTCAGATTTGGCCGAATCAAATCAGGACAGTGATCCAAATCAGCGAATTGAATCACCGTCCCCTGAATCAGGCTGAATCTAAATCCAAATCGAATACTGCCCACTTTGCACACCCCTACTTTACTATTCTGCCTCCATTTCCTGGGTGAGCTAACTTGCCAGGGTCAGCCTCTACCTGTAACTTCCAGTCTGTCTGTTTGCTGGCAGCCAGTTCATTAGCATTTATCTTGTTTCCTAGCTGCCAATCCTCCCTGATTCAGCTTAGCCTGTTACACTTTCCACTTAAAGTAACGGGAGCCTTCTGACTCCCGGTTTCAGGCTCCTTGTAACATTAAACAATACATGAAACTTTACAGAATTGCCAGTAGGCACCTCTCTGCACCCCTAGGAGTCTAGACAATTTTGAAAATGCATCCTCTTGTGCCCTGGCTCTTGTGCCCTGACTGATGTAGTTTTTGGCACTGACTTACCTTTCCTGAGCATTGTGGAAATAAGTATAGGAAGTGATATGTTATATATTTGACACTGCTACAGTGGAGCTGCAGGCAATCAGCACTTTAAAAACTACAGTGCTTTTTGTATGGATGATTTCCACAGCAAATTGGGAGAAAAAATAGATATAAATCTGCATGGACTCCTCTTGAACACAATAACCAAGCACACATTTAAATCCAACTTATTTCACAGCCACAGTTCTATGCTTGGCAGAGAAGTGTGGTCAAGGAATCTCTGTCCGTCATTGATGCTGTCCTGCTTCTATGTCCTTGTAATCTGAACCTTACCCTTCCTACCCTCCCTGCACTTCCCCTTGCATGCAACCCAATCTCTGACCACATGCCCTGCCTGCAACCCAACCTCCATCCCTATGCCCTACCCTCTTCTGGCACCTTTGGCCTCATTCCCAGCTCCCTATACATATAGAGCCTCTGCCCACATGTCCTGCCCTTTTCATGCATGCTAAGTCTGAACCCTGTTTCTGCCTCTCAATTTCTGCCTCTAACTTCCTTTTTTGGACTTCAACACCCAGTTACTCTATTTTGCCCCAATGTACTCTGAAACCCCTCAGCCTCGCTTCATCCCAGGCCATGTCCATCCTGCCTCCAACCTGTTCTCACACAGCTCTGATTAGTAAGGCAAAATCTACTTGGGTCTTATGTGTTTACTGTGAGCATCACACTCCTATTGGTGATCATCTCCCACAATAGATCATAGAATCATAGAAAAGTAGGACTGGAAGGGACCTCCAGAAGTCATCTAGACCAGCAGTTTTCAACAAGGGGATCTGCAGCCCTTGTGGGGCCATGAGCAGTTTTCAGGGGGTCCACCCAGCCAAGCCTGGCTTGGCCTTGTTCAGGAAGGAGCCAGCTCAGTACCCTAGGGCTGAGGCGAGTCCTGAGGAAAGGAAGGGGGCAGACCACCCCACTCAGCCCAGTCCCACAACCTCCATCTTGTGGGTGGTGTTGTGGGTGGGTGGTCAAGGCTCCACGCTGCAGCTGATCAGGTGAGTGAGGCCCCAGGGCTCCCTGGTGCTGAGCCCTGCCCACTGTACTTGGGGCCAGGGAACCGGGCAGTTGTCGTGGCACAGGTGGGCCATGGAGTTTTTATAGCATACTAGAGAGGGCCTCAGGAAGAAAGAGGTTGAAAACCCCCAATCTACTCCATCCATGCCAAGCCATCTTCATTTGTCTGTTCTTTCCAGAAGGGATGATCTAGGGTCAGTGAGATGTCATTTCCACAGCCAACACTACAAAGAAGAACCGCAGGTCCAGATTCAATCCCTATCAGACTTCCTTACCAGCTTCAGCAATGTGGATTAGCATTGCATGTTCAACAGGTGGATGCGTTGTGGCAAAAGAAACTAAAAGCTTTTTAGTGTCCTCAGAGACCACAGTCCCCATAGTAGCAGCAGATTCCTGATTGATTCTTTTGCTTAACAAATTATATGTTATTTACCATTTTTAACTGTTTTACCGTATATGGAACTTACAATGAGTCCATTCAAACTGCATTACAAAACACATTTTATAATCTGTGGGTTTTTATGACAGCCAAATTATACTCCTTGGCTTCTAAGGGAATATATTGAGTTAGCTTTCACTCTAGATGACATGACATATGATTTCTCTGTTTTAAAAAAGATAAATTAGACCAACTTTGTAATTTAAGCCCTATCCACATTTTTCATTTCACATGATTTAGTGCTTTACCCCGAGAGCATAGCAATTTGAATAGAAGAAGATTCCTTATGCAGGTATATACACAAATCTTCTACTAGCTCATTTTTGACTAACACAGCTATAGTCACTCCACAGCAATTTTCTTCCCCATTGTTTTTTTTCCCTTCCCTTTCTGCATAAAAGTTAAAATCACAATGTGTCACAAGTATATAAAAGAGCTTTGTTAAAACCATTTTTTTAGCTAGGACAATGTGCAGATATTAGGAATTTCATTGACACTGTACCCTCTCTTTTTTTTTTTTTCAGCCCTGTGAAAGTCTAAAGAAAAAAAAATAAAGAACATGAAAGTCCCTGAAAGCTACCATTCAATAAGGTATAAGTATTTATCCCCTCTCCAGCATCAAGTAGATCTTAGATCAGATGATCAGACAAGAACTAGGAAATGAAGAAAAAGTTGGTTGAACTTTGAAGTAGCACCCAGAGAAAGCAACCAAACAAGAGTTTACAAGGATCCTCACAACCCCTTCCTCTATATCTACAAAGAGATGGATTTGCCATAGGATGTAGGAGGCAACAGGTTCCTAAAGTCAGTATTTACCTTCAAAACATAGGACTTCAGGGGAAGATTTACAAGGAATCAGATAGGTTTTTAAAAACCATCTGGCTCCTAATGGAAATCGGTTCGGATTTAAGGAATGCCTGTAGTGTAAATGCAGAGGGTCCCTGAAAGATGAGCCTCACCTACACCCTGCCCATCCACTCGCAAGGAGGAGGGCAACAGGCTCAGAGAGCTTAGTAGTGTGCTTAGTAGTGTGCCAAAGCAGCTAGAACAAGCACAGACCACACAACCCACTTTCCTTCTGCTAGGATACATGGCTATTTTTGCTGCCAGGGACAGCTTCCTTCCGGAACAGAGTGCCTAACAGGTGGACTCTGTCCCTAAGGAGAAGCTAAATGCAAAGAAAAAAACCAAATGTAGCCAGACAGAGTAAAATCATGAGATTTGAGACTGAAAAGTCTGAACAGTCTAGAAAACCTCCTGAACATTTTGAATAAAGTTAGTATTTTCACTGTATGGTCCTAATCGCTTGACTGACTTACCTGGCAGGGCAGTATATCTTGTCTTCACATTCTTTTGGAGCTGAAAGGCAAAAAGTTGGGCTAATTTCTCCCCCATGCCTCTGCTATCTGTGAATGTGTTCACCTTCATGGCCACCACAGGGCTAGGTGTACCTGTAGTCAAGTACACAGAGAGGGGCGATTTGTTACTTTATTGTCAGGCATGCTCAGGTGATGAATTTCCCTCTAGAACAAGTCATGCTCTCTCTCTCTCTCACTCACTGTGACCTTCCTGCTAACCTGCGATTGCCGAATCATGACTGATCTCTGTATTAGAAAGAGAGAAAGCAAGAAAGAGAGACAGAGAGAGATGGCGTGTGAGCCAATCACAACAATCCAGAGGTTTGCGCAAGTCAGAGATAGAAAAAGAGAGAGAAAGAGCCATCTGTCTTTCACTCACTATGGCCTTCCAGCTACTTGTGAGTAGCCAATGACAGCTAGTCAGAGTAAAAGAAAGAGAGAAAGAGAAAGAGAGCATTGAAGCCAGTCACAGGACCCAAGGATCCGCAAAGTCCACATCCCATGTAGGAGCAACCGAGAGGCCAAGTTCCTGGCCTATGTGGATGACTTGAACATCGTGTGCCAGAAGAGGTCAGTAGAAAGAGCCCTGTGGCACACACAGGTATATGAGGTGGCAGCGGGGGCCAAGCTCAATGTAGACAAGAGCACCTGCCTTGCTGTGGGCAAGCTCAGGGACCTGAAGTCCCTGAGGGTCTCTGTTCCCCATGAGGGGGTTGGGATCCTCAGGATAGATTTTCTCCCTGAGCTGAGCAGCAGGCTAGCGTGGGAGAAGGCAGAGGCAAAGCAGAGACTGGGGCTGTGGTACATGTGCTTCCTTTCCATGGGAGGGGCGCGTTTCACTTGTGAAGGTGGTGTTGCTACCATGAACGAGGCATGCCCCCGGAGGCTGCACCGAGGGGGGGCACAGTGACCACCTGCAGGCAGTGGTGTCAATGGCAGGGGTGTGGCAGTGGTGAGCAGGGCCTGCCAGCAGGCGGCCACAGTGGTGTTGGGGGCAGGGGGGTGGCAAGCAATGGGCAGCGAGCAGGGACTGCCCGCAGATGCCAGTGGCCACATTGGTGGTGAGGCAGGGGTGGTGACCACCCATAGAAGCCAGCAGTGGCCAATCTGTGGGGGGGCATGTGCCCTTCTGTGCCCCCTCTTTGCATCACCTATGGCTGTTACATATGCTTCTGTACACACTGGTCTTCCCCACTTCTGAGCATGTTGCCCACGGGATCCAGAGAGCCATGTATGTTTTCTTTTGGGGCTCCAGATGGGAAAAGGTCACCAGGAAGACCTCGTACAAGGACAAGAGGGGCAGGGGCATGCCAGACATCCTCCTGTTCCTGTGGCCCAAGTATGCGAGCCAGATCTGCAAGCTGGCGATGGGCATGGAATCTAAAACCACCTACCTGGAGAGAAGGCATATCCTGAGACATTGGGTGGTGTTCACCCTGACCAACCACAGACCATGGACCATGGGCTCATCATGGTTCTAAAAGAACCTAAACCAGTGCTGCAGTTTGTACAGCCTGCAGAGCTCAGGCCCCATGACCATGAGCAACCTCAAGAAGAGGTGACGGACACGGTGAGGCTGAGGGACATCATGTCACCCATAGACCTGTTCCTGGGCAATGCATGCCAGGCCATGTGGAAGCATGACCACAAGGACTTGCACAAAGATCACAGGGACCTGAACTGGCTGATAGCCCACCTAGCCCTATCAGTGAGGGCCCAGAGACAGAGAGGAAAAGCTGAGGAGACCCAGCTGCCTGTAGCCCAACTGTCACAGAGCCACCGAGACAATCGATCACCTCCTCTGGCTCTGCACCTGCACCAAGGAGGTATGGAACAGGGTGAAGTAGCTCTGCGAAATGGTGACCAGCATCAACTGGCTAACCAGAGAAGCAGTGCTGTATGGGCACCTCAAACACCAGGGGAACCCGTCAGCCCATTTCAACCAGTTTGCATCCTGAGTCCAGAGCACCCTGTGGAAAGCCAGGAACCTCCTGTTGTACAGGCACATGGATGTAGAGGTGGTAGGCTGTGTGAAAATGGCTCTGAGTGAACTCCAGACCTACTACCAGAAGTCAGTAGTAGAGGACGGAGAGGATGTGGCCAAAGCAACCTGGCAAAGAATCGTTCTCTATCCTTTTCTTTCTCTCTGTATCTCTCACTATCTCCTGCTTGCCACAACCCTCTGGCTAGCTGTGATTAGCTCACACAACCTCTCTATCCATCTCTCCTTCTCTCTTACTGCAATGAGTTGTGTTTGGCCAATCACAGGTAGCAGGAAAGTCATGAGGAGTGAAAGAGAGAGAGAAAAAAAAAATAGAGTGTGTGAGCCAATCACAGCAAGCCAGAGTTGCAGAAAGTGAGAGATAGCGAGAGAGAGAGAGAGAGAGAGAGAGAGAGAGAGAGAGAAGGATAGAGAGTGGATAGAAGAATAGAGAGACCCTCTCTCACACACTGTCACTGGGCATAACCAGTCAGCTACCTATGATTGGCCAATCACAGCTGCTCAGGAAGAGGGAGTGGAAGAGAGAGAGAAAAAGGGATAAAGAGAGGGCAAATGAGCCAATCACAGCAAGCCAGGGGGGTCACACCCGGCATGAGATAAAGAGAGAGAGACAGAGAGGAAGAAAGGGACAGAGGAGGACCCTCTTTCTCTCTTGCTCTCTCTCTCTGGGAAAGTCTGTCTTGCTGTGACTGGCTTACACTCTCTCTCTCTTTTACCTTCTTTCACTTGCCATGACCTTCCTGCTAGCTGTGCTTGGCCAATCACAGTTGATCACAGTAAGATCAAGAGAGCAAGAGCGAGAGAGAAGGCATTTGAGCCAATTACAGCAAGTCAGGGGGCCACAGTGAGCAAGCAAGAGAGAGAGAGAGAGAGAGAGAGAGAGGATAGCTTCTTGCTCTCCACCCCCCTCCCCTGCCCATCTTTCATTTGCCCTGACCTTTCTGCTACCTGTGATTGACCAAATACAGCTTATCACAGTCAAGGAGAGTGAGAGTGATGACATGTGAGCCAGTCATAGCAATCCAGGGGGTCACAGCTACAGAGAGAGAGCCACCCTCTTTCACTCTCTTTTGTTCACCCTGACCTTCCTGCTACCCATGTTTGCCGAATCACAGCTGATCGCAGTGAGAAAGAAAGAGAAATGGTGATGGTGTGTGAGCCAGTCACAGCAATCTAGGGGGTAGTGAGAAAGTGTGTGTGTGCGCGCGCGCACGTGCATGTGTGCATGCGCGCACACACATATTATATATAAAATTAGAGAGAGAGATCCTGGTACTTTATACACTAACAAGTGAACAGACATTTACTTTTTGCAGCCACGTGCCTGCAGTGACTCAGGCCAGAAGGTTGGGGGCACTAGAGCATGGCTCTCTGGCATGTAGCCAACATGGGCTGCTTGTTTGCTTCCTCTTCCTGGTGCCCCCAAGGTCTCTGGGATTTGCAGTCCAGAATCACAGCCGGATGATTCTGTAGGGTTGCTCATCACTTCCTCTGCTTTCAGGTGCCCCTGGGATTTGTAGTCCACTGTCACAGCCAGCAGTAAGTTTAGCAGGGCTGGGCAGCTCTGGACTTGGGGGGAGGGGAATTTAACCCCTCCCCCAGACCCCAGCTGGGCCTTGCCTGCCAGGGGCCAGTCCCTGCCTCCACCTCCCTCTTCCTGCCAACCCTTTTTTGCTGGAGCAGACAGCACAGCCCAGCCCAGGGCTGGAAAGCATGCTGGGGGACTATGATTTAACTTGAACCAGGAAGGGGTCTGGGACAGAAGTTTTATAAAACAGTTTGACCCAAATCTCTTAAGTCTGATACTACATTCAACTAGGTTTATTTAAACCAGCTTCAGCCATTTTGAAATTAGTTTATGTACACTGAGCTTCTGTTCTGTTACAGGTTTAAGCCAGTTTCTGATCACTTAAACCAGGTTATGTGTAACTTGTCCCTAGCCTGAGTGGCCATAGGGTTTGTTTGTTTGGGAGGTTAGGCTGGGAAGCAATAGCTGGGGAGAGGTGGTGTAGTTGTGGGTCTGAAGTTTGAGTGTTGTTTTGGGGAACCTTTTCTGTAGGTTGTTTGTGTAAGCTACTCTGAGCCTTTTGGATAGTGCAGGATATAAATCTATGAATTACTTAAATAGATATATAAATAGTGGTCACTTTGATAGCTTCCTGCTATTAAAAATGCCATTAGCAGGTCCACATTCATTTACACACCAAGAATAGTAATATTTTTCTCCTGAGTGCATGATCATTACAGTGGTTTTACAGCATGGCCCATGTATTCATTGCTCCTGATCCAGTGGGACTCTGATGAAGCATGACAATGATAGAGAGAACCGGTTTGTGGGAGCAAGAGAGCAGGCAGCTACTGCAGTAACCTCATTGCTGCCTTTCTGCCTAGAGGGGCAGCTGCATGGTGGTTGTGCTCCTTGTGACCAATCATAGTGATGCCAATGGCGACTCTCAGGGCCTTGTTGTATGGTAATTTTGAGCAGCTCCTGGAGCTCTTAACCCCTGGATTGTCTGCACATTAACACCTGAAACTGGTTTTAAGCGCTCACTAGGCAGTTCAAAGTGAAGTCAGTCCAGGGCAAGATTATCTCCAATCCATGCTACCCAGCTCCTATTACACTAAGGTGCGGCCACATAGGCTATACCCTAGTGTAAACATTGTACCGTTGCCTCCATAAACTCTTACCCCGTTGCTTTGGATCAGGCCTGCTCCCCTCTCACACCCCAGATCCTCACTTACTGTCCTTTACTATGCCACCTGCTTACTTGTGGGTGCCTGTGCTATCTGTCCCAGGGGGCAGGCAGGGAAGGGTTCAACTACCTGCCCAGCCAGGGCTGCTACTGCTGCACTCTGGGCTAGAAGATCAGCATCCTGGCAGCAGTCCCAGTTAACCCTTCCCTGCCTGCTCCCCTGGGACAGACAGCATGGGCAGCCACAAGTCATACCCTGGGGTTAGACAGGAGTCAGGGGCAGCCCCAGAGGGCAGGGGGTGAGGAGAAGCCCATAATGGGAGCAGGGTATCTGTACCTTTCAGTCCTCCAGGTTCCTGCTGGCTTGAACCTGTGACTGCTCCAAACTCGAGCTAGCACTACTACCCATCAACTTTTCTGGAGCTCACAGTGTAAGGTATAATAAGGCCCTCAGAGTGGATGCTATAATGTATCTGAGGCCAATTTAGTTTTACTTCTTACATTACTGCCCTAGCAAGGAGTCTGCCTTCTATGTTTGAATGAGTCAGAGTTCATAGACAATCTTACAAATGCAGTTATGGGAACACAGGAACTCCCAGCCTGGACCAGACTCACAGGGCCAGGGTCCCATCTGTGATAAGGCCCAGTACAAAATGCTTTGCTGGATGATGCAACTGCCCTTGCAACAGGCAGGTAGGGACAACCTGCCCCCAAGGAATGTTCCTTCCTACTTCTGCAGGTCATGGATATTTACAATATAAAGCCACAGAGTTTATAATTTTTCCAAACTTAAAAATGCAATAATTGGTATTAAGTGCAGAATTGTTCCTCCCCCAGTCCCACCCCCAGCCCATACAATTACAATGAGAAAAGGCTTTTTGTCAAAAACAAAATATTTTTTTGCAGACAAAATTTCATTTTTGATTAAATCTTTTTTTTTAAATAAGCAAGCTGACTATTTTCACCAAGTATTAAAGAAAAAGAGCTTTTTTAAAGCTAAATATGTTTCAGAAATTTTTCTTAATATTTATACATTTTTAATTTGTGCATAATAATTTATTCCCATCTTCACCTTCTCTGCTGAGGCAACTGTAGGAGTGTTCTCATTATCCACACAGTTGTAAAAACCCTTGCTACAGCCCCTGAGGCTATTGACCTCAATGATATCTTGTGGCAAAGAATGCTCTATGAAAATAGTAGATTAAACCCTGATGCAGGTCATGTGGGGATTATGGTTTGTATTAGACTGTGTTATATGTGCTACAGCACAGCACTGATTATTTCATTAGGTATCACTGAACTAATTGTTTTGAGGGGACAAATTTCATCAGATTGTGGATTATATCTACCGATTGATCTACCCATCATCTATTGAAGATGGTTGTAGTTTTGTTCCTCTCCTCAGCTCTGCTAAGGAATCTCTCGATTTCCTTTCCCCCTGCAGCATTTTGCATTTTCTGGCTGTCTAAACCCCTCAAGTTAGAGTCTGTCCTTTTCATCGGTTTATTTTTCCACATTCTATGGGATTTTTTTTTTTTTTTTTTACTCTTTTATGCTTTGGTCAGTCCTTCCCTCATGCCCTGACAAGACGAACAAAGCTTTGGCAGCCTCTTCTCTGCCCTAAATTGCTGTTCCCTTAATGTTAGGATCTTCTATGAATTTACTCATCTTCCTTCTCTTTTTGCCTTTTTTGCTGATTATCTTTAAACTCCAATTTTCTTCCCACCCCCTTCCCCCTGCTGCAGCAGCCACAGCTGAA
>NW_005842932.1:23927-33261 GCF_000455745.1 Alligator sinensis
TCCCCTACCAGAGTAGCCAGCTCTAACATTCAGGAATCTTCAAATCTTTGAAGAGCCTATGATCTGCAGCTCCTCACCCTGTTGAGGTAGAAGAAAGCATCCTGACATCTGGGAAACTGGTGGGCTACAAAAACAAATACAGTGCCCATGATGTTCCTGAGCTCCCTGAATCATGCCAGCAAGGTGGTGGAGCTTGGGATCATAATTAGGGGACCCTCTGTGCCCACCATGTTTTTGGACATCCCAGCCATATGGGTCACACTGTCCAATGTTCCCCTCTTCCTCAGGAATGATAAGAGAAGTGAGGACCTGGTTTATTCTGGTAAAATAAATTCAATTCACAGAATTACACTTGGCTGTAAAGCTCCTGAGCTCAGACATGTCCTATCCTTCAGGAAACAGGTCTTTGTGATCCTGAAGGATGCGGCCATTCCTTGAGAAGCACCCTTAAAAGTATGCTACACCAGTATCAGTACATGGTATATTTTCCCATAGAAACCATGTGCTTTCACTGATTCGGTCACTCGCCTGCCTGGTCAGTGCCTAGTGAGGAAGAAGGCTGAAGTAGAGAAAGGACAAACCTACCCCAGGACTAGGCTAAGGAAAGAAGGGAGGGCTCAGTTCCTCCACTTAGGTGTGTCCCTGCCTCTTCTGGGGCAGCTGGCTTGGGGAGGCCATAATCTCATCTGCCTCAATCCTTCCCAATCCAATTTCCAACTCTAGAGCTGAAACCTGAGAGATGGAGAGATCCTACCTTGGCCAACCCACCATCAGCCCAAGGCCTTTCCACTACACCCGAGACTGAGATGGCTGATGCTGAGAAACTCCAGAAGGAGCAGCTGCAAGGGCTGGTGCAGTGCATAGCTCAGGGCATGCAAACTTAAGCCCCCTCTCAAGGACTCCCCAACCCAGTTCTTTTTCTGCCTGGGGTAAAAGCATGCAAAACAAGAAATCACTGGTCATCTTAAAAGCTTGTCATATCATCTGCTCGTGGACCCTGCTGAGATCTAGAAACATGCCATTACTTTCTTCATGGACCTGTTTGCAATTGTGCCTATCTGCCCAGAAACTATTCAACACCCTAAACCAGTGGTTCTCAATTTTTTTTTAGACTCAAGACACCCTTTCATAACTTTTGTGAATTGAATGGCACCCCATAAACTAACTTATTTACTACAGTGCCTACTTTCTTGCAGAGGGCCAGGCAGTGGGTGTGGAAGAATGGCCAGGCAGGAATAAGCCTGAGCCTGTGTTTATCAGCTTATTTCCTCACATCTTGTGCACAATTAAAAGGACCTTGTGGCACCTCAAGGTACCCCAACACCCTGGTTGAGAACCAAGAGTAGCTATAAAGTGGGGGAGGGAAGCTGGAGGCCACAAACTACCCTGAAGCACACTGTGATCATTAACCTTGTAAGGTCCAGGGGCCTGGAGAGGGACAGGTGAGGCTCAGAGTTCGGGCCAGAACCATCAGGCAAGGTGTAAAGGCTATAGACAAAGAAAATGGGCTAAAGCCAAAGGTGCTGAAGCCTAGACAGAATGGATAGAGCCCAAGGGTCAGAGACTGTAGAGTCAGAAAGTTATGAGTGAGAACTGAGTAACATCTGATGCATGGGCATGGCTATGGGAGCAGCTGGAGGCCAGGAATAAGGACCCTGAGGCATGATTAGTATGCAAAGGCACAGATTGGGCTGTAAGGCCACAAGTGGTTCCTGTAGGGCAGGATAAGTGCCAGCAAGACACAGAATAAGTCTCTGGTAAGGAACTAGGGTCCAAGGATATGAATAGGACTGATGAGGGCAGTTTAATGCGGCTACCAGGAGGTACTATAGCCACCCTCAGGAGCCTGTTCTGTCATACTGGGCCAATACATAAGTCCCAGACATACCCAGAGACCTGCCTGCTACTGCAATGGCTTCAAATCCCTTGGCATCTTCCTAAGGCCACAAGTTACCTAGCAAGGAATTGGGAAGGCCTCATTGAAGAGGTTGAGGTATAACTACAGTGGTGTCACTGGGACCTGCCCAGCCTCTCCTACCATGGCTACATCCTGATCATCAACAACCTAGCAGTTGCTACTCTATGGCAAAAGTGTGCCATCCTGGACTTTCCAAAAAAAAAAAAAAACTGTTCAAGAAGCTTCAGAATCTCCTTGTGGACTTCTGAGATGATGCCACTGGATCCAGAGGGCTATTCTCTATATACCCACTGACATAGGGGTCAGGGCTTGATTGACCTGATGAACAGGGTGACCGCTTTCTACCTGAAAGCCCTTCAGCAGCTGCTTTTTGCTGAAGAACCTTTTCCCTGGCAATGACTGCCTATTGCATTTTTGTACCAGGTGAGAGGAATTGGTTTTGATTTGGAGCTTTTCCTCTTGGATCCTGATCACTTTGGCTGGGATGTCCTCCTACCCTTCTACCACAGCCTTTGACAGTTCTGCTGGGCCTCTTTCCATCTGAAACCCTAGAACAGACATCTGCAGTTTCCAGGGATGCTGCAAGGAGCACCTGGTTCACAACCAGGCCTTCCAGTAGGGGCACCAAGCCCTGCCTCCAAAACCCTTGTTGACTTCTTGAGCTCAGGGGCCCAAGCAGGCAGCCCAGCCTGGGATAATCACTTAGGCAGCCACACCTGCCTTGAGTCTGTGGCTGATAGCTCTGTCCCAGCTAATCACAAGGGTTGTGCAAAATTTTACCGGCTGTTTCATTTCGACACTATTTCGACTCATTTCAAGCTTGAAACCACGAAATCAAAACACGACAGGCTTTGAAACAGCTTTGAAATTAAACAAGAGCAGTCAAAATGTTTTGAAGCTCAAGCTGGGCCTGCTTGCAGGGAAACAAAGTAAGGAGAGGGAGGGGAAAGAGGAGGGAAGGACTGCTCTCTGTGGCAAAGTGGCTCTCCCCACCTAGCCAGAGTACTAGTTTATCCACTTGCCTTTGGGCAAGTCATCCTCCTGACTTCCCTGCCATGCCTTGTTGTTAATTAATTAGGATATTAATTAGGGCAGGAGGCTGTCCATCCTTGCCCCAATGCCAAGGGGCACTATCTGTGGCTCCGTTCCCCCCTACACCACAGCCCAAGCCTTGCAGATGGCATTCAGATAACAGTGCTCCCAGCCTACAGCCAGACCAAGCTTAGGCCTAGATCTCAGGGCTCAGTCATACACACATTCATACCACCCTCCGCTCACTACGGCCTCACACACTCCACCTCCTCTCACAGGGTCTCTTTCACAAATTGAGAACTCATACTGCCTTGCTCCCTCTTGGAGCTGGCCCCTTTCACCATAGGCTTTACCTAGTTCATACCTTGCATGGCCGACGTACTATCTTTTGGGCCTCTCCCACGACCCTTATCGAGGTAGTGGCCAGCCAATTACCCAACCGGGTCTAAGCTTGCCCTGGCCTCTTCCAGGGGCAACTCTATACATTCCAACATACTGGGCTACCAGTCCTCTGGTTTTCCACCCCCCTCACTGGGGGCTCCACACTTCTGCCCCCTCACTGGGGCCATGGGGCTTCCATCCCCAGTGGGCTCAGGTGACCATAGCTATGCTGGGCCCCAACTACCTTTCCTCAGGGTCCTCCACCCCACAGGGCTCAGGTGGCCACAGCCATGTCTGGCCCCACCCACCCAAGAGTGAGGGCTAGGGTTAAGGCAACCCTACCCACCTTTCACCAGGGTGATAACTGGCCTGGCATTTCCTGGGGGGTCCTGCACCACTGAGAGCCCCACCAGTCCACCCACTCCCATTAGGGTGCAGTTTTAGCCCAGGACCAGGAGCCTCCAAACCATTCCCTACAGCTCCTGCCCTTACCTCCAGGATGTTGCATGAAACCTTGCAGCCAGGTGATGTTACTACTTGGCCTGCCAGCAGCAAACTGCCCTGTTTATATAGGCAGCCCGAGATCTAAAATGGCCCCTGCAATCAAGCACCTGTTGGCTGCTTGGCTCTGCTCTTAAAGTGGCAGGCACCAACAGTGCCCTCCCACACACCTTCCCACTTAAAATAATTCCTAGAGGAGGTTTTCCCTGCTGCTCCTCCAAAGCAGGCTCCCCTCAGAGCCTGTGAAAGCCCTCAAGTGGCAAGCACCCCCAAAGGTGCTCTGCCACACACCTCCCCCCTCAGAATGACATTTGGGGGCTTCGCTTGGCTGCCTTCTCTGCTAGCTTTGTCTCAGCCTGCTGCAGCCCCTTCCACATGGCAAGCACCCCAAAGGTGCTCAGCCACACTCTCATATTGACTGTGTAGCTAGCCAGTGACTGTGATCCTTCCCTGAGGTCCATTCCAATCCCAGTGCTCTGGGGGAGGGATGGAAAAACTGCATAAAAGGTGGGATATACAATTTTTATAGGAAGACACATATATACATTTTATATATTTTTATTTTATTTATTATTTTGCATACTATAATATAGAATTTATATAGGAAAACAGATATATACACATATATTTTTATAAAGACAAGACACTATGAAACACACCATGAAGCGTGCTGGAAAGGCAGCTGGCAAGCCTTCAGGGAGGGGCAGAAGAAGATGTAGAGGGAGAGGGGTAAATTCCCTTTGAGGATCAGGCCTGAGAGATTGGAGATAGGTGGTGTTCTGTTGTTGTCTTTGATAGATTTTTGGTGTGCTGTCATTCTGGTACGCAGCTGTTGCTTGGTGGCTCCATGTATTTTCCATCTTGGTACCCTGATTACAATCTGTATTGTATTGTGAAGATATCTCCATACTGGAGATATTGCTGGCAGGTTTTGCATGTCTTGTCATGGCATGGCCTAGATCTATTCAGTCTGTTTTGGGCTTTAGGAACTTGGCTTCTGGGGATGAGGTTAGTGCTTGTTTGATTTTACAAACCACTTTTCACAGACAAGTCTATGAACTGCACTTCATCAACCTCCTAGGTACAGAAACTCATGGACTCAATATAGACATTGGAATTCTGACACATTACAACCTACCAGACATCTGACTCCCCAGGTACCTCTCCACTTTTACCTACACTGATACACCCCTCTTCCCCCTTCCCCCACCCCCAGCCTGTCCCTCACCCCCTGATGCCTCCATTTCCCTTTTCACTAACTGGGTTTCTTGCCTGCATTGTATGCCAGCCTCTGGCTTCTTTACTATTCCTTCCATCCAGGAAGAGCACACACACTGACTGCAGGTGCTTCCTCAGCCTGAAAAAGGGATTTTTAAATCTGAAACCTTGCTAGGATGTATTTCTTAGCAGCAGAAACATTGCCTGGCTGCAAGGCTGTATGCAAAATCCTAGAGGTAAGGGCAGGAGCTTAAGAGGATGGTTTGGAGGCTCCTGGTCCTGGGCATGACCTAAAACTGCACCCTGCCAGGGATGGATGGCCTGGTGGGGCTCCTGTTGGCATGGGAGTCCCCAGGATATACCAGGCCAGTTACCACCTTGGTGAAAGGCAGGTCAAGGTGCCTTAACCCCTAGCCCCCACAATACTGTGGTTACAAGGGGGCCAGGCACAGCTATGGCCATGTGAGCTCCCACTGGGGAGGTAAGCCCCATGGCCCCAGTGAGGGGGCAGAGATGAGGAGCCCCAGTGAGGGGGAAACCAGAGGACCTGTAGCCCAGTATGTGTGTGTGAGTGTATAGAATTACTCCAGAAGGGGACAGGGCAAGCTTGGCCCCAGTTGGGTAATTGGCTGGCCACTAACCCGGTGAGGGTCATGGGAGAGGTCCAAAAGACAGTAATGTCTGCCACCCAAAGTATGAGCTAGATAAAGCCTATGGCTGAAGGGGCCCACTCCAAGAGGGAGCAAGGCAGTACAAGTTGTCGATGCGTGAAAGAGACCCTGTGAGAGAGGATGGAGTGTGAGGCCCTAGTGAGAGGAGGGCAGTATGAATGTGTGTGTGACTGAGGCCTGAGAATGAGGCCTAAGCTTGGTCCAGCTGTAGGCCAGGAGCATTGTCATCTGGATGCCATCTGCGAGGCTTGGGCTGCGGTGTAGGGGAGGGACAGAGCCACAGATAGCATCCCTGGCATCAGAGCAAGAATGGGCAGCTTGCCATTTAATTAACACCATACTTATGTGTCATCAAGGTGTGGCAGGCAGGGAGGCGGGCGGTTGGCCCAGAAACAAGTGGGCAGGCCAATGACAGACCGACCCAAGAAAGCCCCCTGTTACAAGGATGAAGATGTAACTGAGGATATTTCTGGGATACGACATGGCATAACTATAGAAATTGCCATATCTGATATGGAAGCAAAACTTAAACTGCTTACTATTACAAATTCAGGGGAATCTGGATTATCTCCATCCAAGAATATTGAAGGAGTGGCACAGGAAAAAGCTAATCCTCTAGCCCAGATCTTCACTGAATTTTTCAAATTTGGGACTAGAACTGGAAAACAACAAATGCAGTGACCATTTTCACTAGAGGAAGAAAGAGTGGTGCAAGCAATTATATGCCTGTTAGGTTGGCATCACTAGTATTTGAAGTAATAGAAAAGTAGTGAAGAATAATCAGAATATGGAAATAAATGGAAACAGGGCAAAGCACAATATGGTTTTATCTAAAAATCATATCCAACAAACTTAATATCTCTTTATGGCAAGACGTGTTGATTGAGAGCAATGTGACATAATTTATATAGATTTTAAGATACGCTTTTGATGCTATGTTTCATGGAAAATTATTGGCTAAACTGGGGAGCATAGGATCAGTGGTACAATCATGAAGTAGAAAAGGATTTGTCTCAAAGGGAGTGGGCTACAGAGATCTATGTTAAAAGGGGACTGGAGAGAGATTACTAGTAGTGTTACTCAGGGATCCATTTTAGGACCTATCCTGTTTAATATTTTTATTAACAACTTTGATACTAGCACTAGATGAAATTTGAGGATGCCACTGAACTATGGGGTATTGCCAAGGTAGAAGAGGACTGGATTATTATAAATATTTAAATAACCTTGTGGAATAGAGCATTAGACATGGAAATATGTATAACAGTAGGATGTGCATCATATGCATCTAGGGATCGGTAACAAGGACTTCCGCAATAAGATGGGGGAACATAAATTCAGAGACACCTGAGAACGAAAGGAACCTCAGTGTATTGGTAGATCATATGTGTCCATGAGCTGCCAGTGTGATGAAGCTCTGAAAATGGTTAACACAATTCAATGGTATATTAAGTGGGATATACTCTATAGAAAGAAGGAGGAACTGATACCATTGTAACACCCTATTTAGAATACCATGTGCAGGTGCAGTCACCGGTGTTCAAAAATGGTTAAGTTAAACTGGAATAAGTTCAAAGAGGGGCCACTAAAACAGTTAAGGGAATGGAGGAGATGTCTTCTCATGAAGCAGCATTAAAACAATTTGATTTGTCTTGCTTAACAGAATAGAGACTGAGAGGGATATGATCATTCTTTACAAGAATATTCGTAGTGTGAAAGTCAGGAATGGAGATGTGTTCTCCCCCATTGCTAAATGATGCAAATTCAAGAAAATTGCATTTTTAATGGAAAACTGTTCTATAATTTTTACTAGCTCTAGTTACAATAATTACTTAGCTTTTTGAATAACTGCCAGTATTAAAATCCTCTGATTAGCACCATATATAAAAGATTTTGATCTTATTAATTTCTGTTTAATTAAATTATTTTTAATTGTCATGGGATATTTTATATTCTTTCTAAAATGAAGGTTTTTATCCCAAGTAAAGCATTAATAATTTGGTTTGTCATAGTCATTATTTAACTAATGGCAGTTAATACCAATTTGATGTTATGCTCGTATATGTATAAAGTTTATGAAATGCTGGATACCTTTAAAATATATAGATCCTTTTCCCCATCAACTCAAACCAATAGGTGGCCAGCAAGGTAGATGCTCTGTCAGGCCACACCACCTCCTGCCTTGCAAAACTGGGCCATGCCCCCTTTCTCCTTGCAAGGCCAGGCTGGGGCTAGGCCACTCCCTTCCCCCCTGATGTTAGGCCATGCCCCCCTAAGCCCATAGGGCCTGGTCACACTCCCCTTTCTCCTGCCAAAGCTAAGCCACACCCCCTTTTCTGCTGCAGGGCTGGGCTGAGGTCGAGACACACCCCCTTCTCTCCTGCACAGGGCTGGGTCACATTCCCGCCCCCACCCCCACCCCCACACAGTGTTGGCCCTGGGCCCTGGCCTCTGGCTCCTGGTTGAGCACCACTGTTGTATAGCATAACCTTTCACTGTTGCCTCTATATTGAGCCAAATAACTGGCATTTCATCAAAGCAGTAGTTATCAAACTTTTTAAACTTGAGGCATCCCTCGGACTTGAGACAGCCCTCCATACTTTTGTGAACAGAGTGGATCCCAATTTCAAAAACTAATTTATGTATTGAAGTTCTTATCTCCTTTCAAAGGGACTGGACAGTGGGGGTGGAGGGTAGGAGAGGCAGGGACAAGCCTAAGCCCATTTTTATCTGGCTGAGAATCGCTGCATTAAAGCATATCTTCAGAAAGATATCCTATTTAGATCTGAGGACATAAAGAACTGGAGAATTTATCACTTCCTTAGGCAGTTTGTTCCAAAGGTAACGAGGGATCTGTGTTTTCTGTTTGCCATGGAAAAACACAGAAAAATACAGGTTTTCTGCTTTGAAAGAGAAAATGTGGATTTTCTCCTTTAAAGGAGAAAAACACAGATTTTTCTCCTTTAAAGGAGAAAAACTCAGGAGACTGTGGGTTTCTCCTTGCAGGCTGGCAAAGTTCCAGCCTGCAAGAGGCTGCTTGGGACTGGGAGTAGCAGGATGAGGAGGCACCATGTGCATGTGCATGTGCACTGCCTAGCTATTACATGCATGAGGGGGCATCGTGGCACACATGAATGTGGCAGCTAGGCAGTGTGGTGGAAAGCAGCTCCTGCAGCTCCCTCCAGGTAAGTCTATGGGGGCAGGGAGGGCACAGGCCACATGTGGGTGGGTGCATAGGTGACACAGTGTGGGGGCATGGGCAAGCAGCATAGGGGATGCATCTGAAGGGAAGCGGGGGCACAGGTGATGCAGCAGGGAAGCATGTGCCCCCCCAAGATTTCTGCACCCACACCGGGGTGTGGGGCTCCAGCCACGCCAGACCAGCTTCAGGCAGGAGCTGTCTCCACAGCCCAGTGGGTGGGACCTGGCATAGGAGGAAAAGCCGCAACACCATGGCCTTCAAGGTGAGGCATCCCCTATCCCCCTGGCAGTAGCAGGGGGCACAACTGCATGCTGCTGCCACCACTGTGCCTTACCTTGATGGTGCCCCTCACTCCCAACCTACAGGCCCCTGACCCTACCAGTGCCCCTCACTCCCAAACTAGAGCCCCCC
>NW_005842932.1:33271-35448 GCF_000455745.1 Alligator sinensis
CCTACTGTGGCTATTGTGCCCCCATGTTTAACAGCAATATTCAGCAGGTGCAAGTGCAAGTGTTAATGTCCTTAGAGTGGTGAAATTGGCTCCCCTGGTTGTTCCTGCCAGTCATCTTATAGCACTAATGCAAGAGTTGACCTTCTTAGATGTTTTCAGTAAGTGTTCTCTGTAGGTAAAGCTCCTATCCAGAGTTACTACCAGATACACCGGGTTGTCTGTGAAAGGAAGTTCATTACCATTCCAGCCAGTCTTGATCCTCTCATTTGCTATAACATTACAGAAGTGAAACAGTGTTGCAGTGATTTTTGTTTGATTGAGCTGAGTCTCCATTGGTGTAGGTAAGAAACTACTGTATTCATATCCTGAGACAAGACAGTTTCTTTGTTTGGGATGTATTTATTGAAGGTGGACAGGGCCAAGTCATCTGCGTAGGCATACTTTTTAGCTGTGGTGGGTGGAATGTCAAATTGGCTGTCCACCAGCTGCTGGAAAGATTGATCCTAAATAGAATAATTGACGTCACTGGCTTCTTGTACATGTCACAGGAGTTTATTTCTCCCTAAATTGAAGCAATGGGTTTTTAAAAACACTGATTCAAATTAAACTAAAGTAAACCCCTGTGGAGAGTACACAAGGGTTGGGCCCAATCCTTACCTGCCTCTCCGGCAGCAGTGGGGGGAGGGCAAGCTGCTGGTGGGCTGAGCAGTCCCTGAGCTGGGGGGGGGTGCTTCCCTCTATGGCGGTGGTGGTGCCCCCCAGGTGGCACCTGCCCGCAGGTACCTGGCATGGGCAGTCCTGGGGGGCACCGCAACCGCAGATGTTAAAAAGGGTTGATGCTAGCACTGATCCTTGTGGTACCCTGCTATACAGATGCTTGTACCTGCTTCTATTTCCTCCACTGGTGGAGAGGATGACAGATCTGTTTGATATTATATTAGGGATAAAGGCCACTATTCTCGTACCTGGGATCATCTTAAGTAGTTTGTACTCAGTCCTTTCAGCCAGGCAGTATCATATGCAGATGTTAGTTCTACCAGCATAGTACCTGCTTTTTTCCTCCTTTGAAAAGCATCTTCAATGCTTTGAGTAAGCCTTACTACCTGGCAGTGGTACATCTATTTTTCCAGAGCCTTACCTGTTCTGGTGGTAACTGTGGGTCAGTGAGGGTTTGTACATGCCACAAAATTGGCCTTTAAAGTGGCTTAAATGCCCTTTTGCACTGCTTTAATGGCATTGCTGTTTACAGTGTTGGCGGCATATTGCATATTAATGGCACTGCTGTTTACCATATATGCAGCATATTGCACATTAAAAGACTTTGGGATGGAGCAAAATAAAACATATCTGAGATGTTTCAGTTTGCAACCTTACAGCCACAAAGGGAAGCACCGGGCCCTGTGCAGGTCAGGGACTGTGCAGGCAGCCCATGCAGGTAACCCGGCTGCAGCCCATGCAAGCAGGATCCACTGAATCAAAAAAAAAAAAAAAAGCAATGAGCATGATCTTCTTTTTTTTCTCTTTCCCCAGATCCTGCCTGAACTGCTCAGGGACCCAGTGCTTTCCTCTGCAGTTGTGGTCAAGGTTCCCTCTAAGGTGCTCATGTGTGCTGCCGCATACAACTAAAAGTGTGGCCAGGCACAGCCTATTCAAAGCCACGCACCAGGAGAGGAGCTGAAGTTCAGCTCCTAGGCAAGGTGGGGGCAGGAGCCTGGCACAGGCTCTGCTGGCTCCAGGGAAGTGCTCCACACCCCTGCATCAGGGCTGGGGAGTGGAGCACTTCTCTGGAGCTGGCGGAGCCCACGCCAGCCCCCCGCCCCAACCTCCATCCCTGCCTTGCCTCACCTCGGGGAGGAGCCACTGCCTGCCCCGAGTGACGCTCTGCCAGCTCCAGGACACTGCTTCGCTCCCCCACATGGCCTCAGGGAGCAAGGAGGCATGTGGCATCAGGACCGGGGAGCGGAACAATGTCCTGGAGCCAGCGGAGCCTCACTGGGGCAGGCAGCTGCTCCTCTCCAAGATGAGGCAAGGCAGGGATGGAGGCTGGGGCGGGCTCTGCTGGCTCCGGGGAAATGCTCCACTCCCTGGCCCTGTTGCGGGGGAGTGGAGCACTTCCCCAGAGCTGGTGGAGCCCGTGCCAGCCCCCAGCTCCAGCCCCTGGCCCCCCGCTCCCGGCT
>NW_005842932.1:35596-36756 GCF_000455745.1 Alligator sinensis
TGGCCCCCGGCTCCGGGCTCCCGGCTCCACCCCCTGGCCCCAGCCTCCTGTCCCCAGCTCCAGCCTCCAGCCCTAGCCCCCAGCCTCCAGCCCTCAACTGCAGCCTCCAGCCCCCAGCTCCAGCCTCCGGCCCCAGCCCTCAGCTCCAGCCTCTGGCCCCCGGTCCCAGCCTCTCAGCACCAGCCCCCGGCTCCAGCCCATGGCTCCTGGCCCCAGCCCCCAGCTCCAGCCTTCAGCCCCTAGCCCCAGCTTCCAGCCCCCAGCCTCTTGGCTCCAGCCTCTGGCCCCCAGACTGAGGCAGTGAGCTTATGGACAGCTACTCCTTAGAGGGAACATTGGTTGCGGTGCCCCCAGGACTGCCCGGGCCAGGTACCTGAGGGCAGGTGCCACCTGGGGGGCGCTACCACCACCATACAGGGAAGCACTCTCCCCCTCTCCCCCCTGCAGCTCAGGGACTGCTCAGCCCACCAGCAGCTTGCCCTCCCCCCACCACTGCCAGAGGCAGGTAAGGATTGGGCCCAATCCTTGTGTACATGCCACAGGGGTTTACTTTAGTTCAATTAGAATCGGTGTTTTTAAAAACCCATCACCTCAATTTAAGGAGAATTAAACTGAAGTAAACCCCCATGGCACATACAAGCAGCCAGTGATGTCAGTTATTCTATTTAGTATCAATCTTTCCAGCAGCTTGTGGACAACTAATAGCAAGGGTATTGGTCTGTAGCCAACAGGGTTGTCAGCATTTGTGCCTGGTTTGGGTAGTGTAATCATGTGAGCACATCTCCAGAACTTGGGTATTTTGTTTCTTTGCATACATGATGACCAGAACTCCATCAGCCAGTCTCTTAGGCAAGGCCCCATATTCTTCAGAAATTCTGGGTAGATATTATCCAATACTGCAGCTCTATGGGGTTTGATAGAGGCTATGGCAGGTTTAATTTCAAGTTCAGTAAATAAATCAGTGAGATATAGGTCCACAGTGGGTTGGAATTTCATTGCAGTTGTTTGGTGCCTGATATCTTTGGAGAATTTCTTATCAGGATTTGTGAACCCGCTGTTCTGGATAAGTTGTGCTACTGTTGAGTCTGCTTTCCAGTGCATTGCTGTTTGGGCTTGCCTTCTCCAGTGAATCTTTTGATTGTGTTACAGGCTTTCCTGCT
>NW_005842932.1:36787-48967 GCF_000455745.1 Alligator sinensis
TGAAGTCAATATTTTCTTCAGTTTCCATCCAATGTTCTCTTTTCGTGGTGTTAATATGGTCTTGGAGTCTTTCCATTGCCTCAGTGATGCTGCTGCTGTCGTTTGATGTAGTAATTGTTTGTAGATAGTTGTTGCAGGTTTGGTCCCAGCAGGGACTCTAGTTTGGCCTGAAGTCATGTGGTATTGTCATCCTGGCTATTTTTGTCAAATCATATTTTTATCCATTTAAGGATTGGACACAGACCTTCACACAGCATCCTGTTAGTAGCTGCATAAGTGAACCAACTGTGTCAAACTACTTTCAACCATCTATCATCATGTTCAACTGATAGCTATATATATGGTTGCATTGCATTTTAATCCCAGAAAAACATGGATTTAGGGTTTTTTAATAAGAGAATTTAGAATTTTTTATAAGATCATTTGGGATTTTTAACCAAGAAAACCAGGATCCCTGATAATCACCTACACTTAAAAAAAGTGTCTTATTTCTAATTTCACCTTATTTGGCTTTACTTCCAGTATTTGGTTCTTGTTCAGCCTTTCTCCATTAAATTAAATATCCTTTAAGCACCCAGTATTTTCTCCTCAGGAATAAACTTATGCACCACTATCAAACCATTTCCCAATCTTCATTTTGATCAGGTCTGTGCTCTTTATGTCTGTTGCCGGGTGGGATTTTTTTTGGCTCAGTCATTTTTGTAGCCTCTTGCTGCACCCTCTCCATTTTTAAAATGTTTTTGAAGATTCAGACAAAGATGCAGTATTCTAGTCTTGGTCTCACCAAGGCCTTCTGTGAAGTAAAACTATCTCCTAGCTCCTATTCATTGATCCTCTATTTAGACATCTAAGAGCACCTTTTTGCCAAAAACTTTCAGAAAGTGAATCTTAATTCATGAAATTGAGTAAACTGGTGAAATTACCAGAACCTGACTGTAAAAGTCATATTAATCCAATCAGGGAACCATGTGACTTATGAATTCAAACAACACATACCTTTACCTTTTGAATTTAGAGTTAGGATTACTAATCCATTTGCAAGTAAGCAATATACCAAAAAGTATTCAGCTATAGAGAAATAAAAAATATAGTCCTTCTGACAAGCAATTTGTGAAAGAAGAGACATCACTAAATTATTTGTTACACCAGATGATTCACTTATATCTAGCAGGCAGAAACTTTAATATCAGATCTCTAGTATTGTGGGCTCTCTATACACAACACTCTCAGTGTTCCTCCACTCTGACCCACAGGCCCCTGATATTCAGTCCTGCCTGATCCACAGTCTCAGTTCTACTGTGGCTCCTCTGTTGTGACTCACATTTTGTCTGCCATTTCATTCCTGGGCCCTCACATCAATTCTGGCACTTCTCCTCGGTCCTAACCCATGGTTTCCTATACTATTATCCCAGTCTTGACCTACCTGCAATGCACATACAATCCTACTAAAGTCCCTCTGAGTGGTTAGGACACTGACCTTTTATTTTATAGTCACTGGGTGGAGAGCAGTGCAGAAGTTTCTCTCCACTGGGAGCAAAGCTCCAGGCTGGAACCCAGGTCCTGCTGCCTTTCAGAGCAGCAGGCATTTCATTAAGCTTTACCACCCTCAGTCTTGCTTCCTTCCTCCTGGTTCCACATGTTTTACTCTTGTGACTGCTCAGAGGGCCAGGTTTCAAAGGAGCATCATCTTGGACTTCCTGGGTGAGTGCCCTAACCACTCTACTATGGAGGCTGAAAGATGGGAGGGCTCACCTCCCCTCAAATCTAACACCCAATCGTTATAGTTTTCAGTTGCCTACATTTTCTGAATTCAGTGCAAGTATATGTCCAGAATGGGCGTGCGCACATAGCCACATAACTGCCCAACTAGTGCATAGTCTACTATGAATGCTTAGTCTACATGTGATTGCTTAAAGAACAACATTGTAGGAGTAATAGGATCACTACTGTGAGTAAGTAACATTTTTGACACTTATGTAGCTAAAAAAAAACCCCTACCATGCTGATCTACAAAGGAAAACAATTCCACCCTTAGTATTTATGAAGATTGAATGTGCTTGTTTATTCATATGGCAACACACCTACCAGTCATGGCATTTTAGAAATATTGTTTTTCAGGTGCCCCATCTCAAAGTTTTAATTAATGCAATCATGTGTAACAGAAAATAATAATAAAGAGCTGAAGAACTTCATGGAGAAAATTCACTATTTTATATCAATATCACCATGCATGCACAAAAAGTACAATGACTATACAACTTGGTACTGGCAAAGTTCACTGATGACACAAAGGTATGGGGAAGTGCAGTCACTCATCAGGGTAGGCTGACGATCTAGACAGATTAGTTAGATGTGCAGACCAGAACCAAATGCTGTTCAACACTGAGAAATGTAAAGTAGGCCTGTGTAAAGCATCAAGCATTTGCTTTGTATTCGGATTTGGCCAATTCGGAGGGACAGTAATTTGATTTGGTGATTCGAATCACTGTCCCGATTCAATTCAGCCGATTCAGATCTGACAATATGATGCCGATTCACAGATTTCGCCATAGACTATACAGGCAGCAGACCTCCATGACACTGGACACAGCTGCCGACAGCTGGTATGTCTGTTGTGGTAGGTGGAGGGGGGAGGAAAGGGGCATGGGGATGCAGATCAATGCCCCTACAGTGAGGGAGGGATTGGGGCTGGAGCTGGGGCTGGGACAAGCTACCCAGCTGGGCTGAGGGGGCGCAGGACTTGAGGAGCGGGGCTCCCACCACTGCACATTGCTGCACACTGCCAGTCTGGGAGCTGCTCTTCTGGTGGCTCCAGGAGGGCATGGGAGTAGGCATGTGCCCCCGGATCTGCACTGGGCAGGCTGGGCCAGGCTGTGCTCTGGATGGGTGGCAGAAGGCACTGGGAGCGGTGGCTATACCCTCCCGCCACTCACCCAGGCAGGGCAGGGAGGCACGGTACAGTGCTGCTGCACTGCCTTGGACAAGCAGCGCGCAGTGGCAGAAGCCACTCAAGCCTCCCTGCAACTCCCGGACAAGCTGCAACACGCCCCCCACCCCGGCTGGGTGAGCAGTGGCAGGGCATGGGGACAGCTGCATGCACCTGGATCGGGGCGGGCCCAGCAGCAGAGGCTATGAGGAATTTTAGGGTGGCTGCAGCCCCCTCAGAGCCCCTGCTCCACTGTGCTCTGTGGGGTGGGTGGAGCTAGGGTTGCGCTCTGGGTGGCAAGCCTCCATTATCTGACTGCACTCTGCGTGGTGGGCAGAGCCAGGGCTGCACTCTGGGCTGCGTTCTGGGCTGCGGCTGGGGCTAGCCACCCAGACCACAGCCCTGGTTCCATCCACCCCACGGAGCACAGCCCAGTGGCAGACAGCTGGGCCTAGCCTCCCAGAGTGCAGCCCGGCCCAGCCCACCCAGCACAGATCTGGGGGCACATGCCTGCTCCCATGCCCTCCCAGACTGAAGGAGCCACCAGAAAAGCAGGTCCCAGAATGGCAGCACACAGTGGCATGCAGTGGCAGGAGCCCCCTCTCCAAGTTCCATGCCCTCCAACCTGGGCTGGGCAGCTTGTCCCAGCCCCAATCAGGGTTGCGCTCTGGGTGGCAAGCCTCCATTATCTGACTGCACTCTGCGTGGTGGGCAGAGCCAGGGCTGCACTCTGGGCTGCGTTCTGGGCTGCGGCTGGGGCTAGCCACCCAGACCACAGCCCTGGTTCCATCCACCCCACGGAGCACAGCCCAGTGGCAGACAGCTGGGCCTAGCCTCCCAGAGTGCAGCCCGGCCCAGCCCACCCAGCACAGATCTGGGGGCACATGCCTGCTCCCATGCCCTCCCAGACTGAAGGAGCCACCAGAAAAGCAGGTCCCAGAATGGCAGCACACAGTGGCATGCAGTGGCAGGAGCCCCCTCTCCAAGTTCCATGCCCTCCAACCTGGGCTGGGCAGCTTGTCCCAGCCCCAATCCCTCCCTCACTGGGGGACATTGATCTGTCCCTTCCCTCCCCCCTCCGACCACCACAACAGACTTACCAGCTGCAGACAGCTGTGTCCAGTGTCATGGAGGACTGCTGCCTGTGTAGTCTATGGCCGAATCTCCAAATTGGCACTGATTTGGAGGCTTCCAATTCAATTTGGACCTTTCAATGGGTCTCCCGATTCGATTCAGATTTGGAGATTCGCCCACCAAATCAGCTGACTCTCCTCCAAATCAAATCGGCTACTGAAGCTTCACACAACCCTAATTTAAAGTGCTAGCACCATGTCTGGAAGGGGCCTGGGGGTGATAATTGACCATACAATGAATATGAATTACTAGGGCTATGCAAAATTGTGCCAGCAGTTTCGTTTCAATGCTGTTTCAACTCATTTTGAGCTCGAAACAGCGAAATAGAAACAAAACAGAGCTTCGAAACAGCCTCGAAACAAAACGAGGCAAGTCAAAACGTTTCAAAATTTTTGAAACGTTTTGAGTTTTGAAGCTCAGACTGAGCTTACCTGCAAAGAAGCAGAAACTAAAGTAAGGAGAGGGAGGGGGAAGAGGGGGAAGTAGGGGAGAAGTGCTCTCATTATTGACTGCGTAGCTGGCTAGTGACTGTCATCCTTTCCTGAGGTCTCTTCCAATCCCAGCGCTTTGGAGGAGGGATGGAAAAACTGCAAAGAAGGCAGCATTGTTTGAACTCCCCTGCTTTCTTTCTGCCTTGGTGTCAGTTGAGTGAGGGCGCACTTAAACACACACACAGCGTCACCCACCCATGTCATGAGTTTTGCCTGTCAGCAGCCAGAGAAGCAGGGCCCCAAAACCCAGACTCCCCCTGCACCCAACTCCTTGACAGCTGGCAGGCTTCGTGGCCACAGCAGGGGCTAGCAGGCCTGCAGTTTTGACCCCGCTGTGGCTTAACACATACATGTGACATGAGTTTTTTGCTTTCAAGACCTTGAGGTGCAGTTTCCCTGAAACCCCTGCACCTGTCTCCTTGAACCTTGGCAGGTTTCATGCCCTCAGAACGGGCTACCATTTCTGTAAGTTTCATCCAAATCAGGCCAGAAATGACAAAGTTATAGACTGTTTCAAGCTTCCCCATTATAGCCTATGGGTGAAACATCAAAACAGCGTCGAAACAGTTAAACTGTTTCAATGAAACGAAATGGAAGAGCAGTTTCGAATCAAAATGAAATTCAAAACAAAACTGTTCCATCAAAACATTGAAATGTTACAGTTAGCAGAGCAAACAATACGCTGGCATGCATCAACTAATACATCTCAAGCAAAACAAAGGAACGATTCTCCTGCTCTACTTGGCATTGGTGAGGCCAGAGCTGGAGTAGTGCATCCAGTTCTGAGCGCCACATTTCAAGAAGGATGTGGAGAAGCTTGAGAGAGTCCAGAGAAGAACCATTCGTATGATTAGAGGCTTGAAGAGCAAGTCATACAAGGAAAGGCTGACAGATATGGGACTGTTCAGCCTGGAAAAGAGGAGACTTCAGTGGGATTTGGTAGCAGCTTAAAAATATGTATGGGATGAACATCAGGGGCTAGGCCAACAACTATTCACAAAAGCACCCCAGGGGAAAACCAGGAGCAATAAACTCCTAGAAGAAGGTTTCAAGCTGGAAAAAAAGAAAAACTTCCAGTTCATGTCACCAGACTCTGGAATAGACTCCCAGTGGGGATGGTGCAGACACTTATTATGGAGATCTTCAAAAGGAGACTGGGCACACTCTTTGCTGGGGTTATTTGACCCCAGCAGCTTTTCCTGTCCAGAGCAGGAGGACTGGACTTGGTGATCTCACAAGGTCCCTTCCAGCCCTAAGCTTCTGTGAATCTGTGAATAGTATTTTGCTTCTTCCACAGACAGTTGGTTAGATGGTGTCATTACTCAAAAAGTATTTTAGAACACAAAGTTCATAAGGTGCTGAAGTTGTATTACAGAAGAGAAGCTACATAAAGTATTTTAAAAGAATACTTTCCTAAAAACAGTTCAGTACTCTGGGCACATTATTTGCTAGGTTATGATAATATGTTTGCAGTGAAAAGCTAGAGAAATTTGCAAGTGTTGTTAATTATAAATCTTTTATATTTTTTCCATTTATGCAATAAAGGCTCAGAAAAATAAGGCAGAAGATTAAAAAATGCATGTAAGGACAATGTCTCTGATCCTTAATGTACCTAATTGCCCCAGAATTACTTTAAAAAGTACCCTACTGAAGGCTATTTTATTCCTCTGTATCTAGAATCAAGAAGAATCATTGAGAAAGAAATCTCATCCCAATCATACACCTTTATGTAGCTGAATAAATGATTTACCTCTGCTTTCTTTAGCAAAATCTCAAATCAGTTATTTTATCAAGATTTGGATAATTTATTCAAATTGGGTCAAAATTTAAAACACTGCCACTGTAAAATCTCTTGACAATTAATCTTTGAAGAAGAAAGTGTATCGTTTTCATAAAATGGTGGGAGGTCCATGAAAATTTATGAAAATATTTTATTTAAATGTATCATTTGGGGTCAATAAGCA
Source organism: Alligator sinensis (assembly GCF_000455745.1). Classification (NCBI taxonomy): domain Eukaryota; kingdom Metazoa; phylum Chordata; order Crocodylia; family Alligatoridae; genus Alligator; species Alligator sinensis. The sequence goes on from NW_005842932.1 coordinate 43,303, forward strand.
ATTTTTTTACAGATTAATGGTAATTTTTGTTTACAAAGTACTTTAAGAATGCTCAACTTAGTAAAAATATCTTCAGAACAGGTTGTGAAGATGTTCTGGGTTTTTTTTTATCACTGTTGCATTTTTAACAGCTCTATAATGTTGTTCAATAGTAATAATAAATCAGTAAAAAGTAACTTTCATGGGACTCCACTGTACATTTTCCATTTTCCCATTGAATTCACCCATCCAAGTCCAATGTGTGCAACTGTAAGGCCAGTTGCTAAAGACAGAGAATGCAGTGTGGGCACATCTGCATGAGACGCTATGTTGGTGGGCACAAACCATGATGCCACAGCTACATCTCTGTAGCAACACACTCCCTTGCTTTAGACTATTGCTATAGCGACATAGAAACTAAAAATAACCGTATGCCACCGGCACAGCGCAGTACAGGCTGTTATGCACCATCATTTAGTACTTCCAAAAGGAAGTAGTAAATGACAATGCAGTAACAATGGAGCTGAAGGGGCATGAGTAGATGCACCCAGTGTGGCTGATCTCCTATTGAAACAGAGGCATCTGTCTTAATAAATAGAGAGGAAATTCAGTGAGAGACTGCATTTTACAGATTAGTATTTTCCATGTCTGAAACAATGTACATGTTCCCCCGGACTTAATTAGATCAGGAAAACTTCTCCACTGATAAACACGTACCTTTGGGGGCCAGGAAGTTATATGCATAGTGTGAGGCACCCAAATATGCAAGAATTGATCTATGTGAATATCCAGATAAGCTTCTGTACTTAAGCGTGTCTTGAGAATATGGTTTGATCATAACTTTTTCTTGGGGCATACTGAGACACAAGTCCCTGAGCTAGAGAGCTGAGTCAAAACTACATTCTTGAATTTAAAGTGTAAGATAAGAATAGATCATTTTGCTGTTGTTTTCTTTTGTTTGTTTATGCATATATCTCTGTCTGTATCTCAAATGTTGTTACTGGTTTCTTGTTCTTGTTTCTTATGATAAATCCATTTTGTTATCTTTTCACCCACTTTTTGCTAGTGTGAACTGTGATTCCAGAGTATTTGACAATAGAGGCAAGCCTGTTCTACAGAACATGGGATCCGTCTTTTCTGAATGCAAGACCAGACAATGGTGTAATTCTCCTCACTAGCATAATCACTTCTGCTGAAAGCTTGCAAGGCTGGGTGAGACCAGTAACACTGAGCCACCCAGGCCAAGGAGTGGGCCCCTGTCACATCTCAGCTGGTTCTCAGTGGCCAAGCAGCAGATGATAGAGGGGAGTTTGAGGCAGAAGGGCAACCCTGAAGATGCAAAAGCACCCTGGAATTATGTCTCAGAGAAGTACCCAGGCTACATCCAGGGCTGGGAGTGTGTCATACCCTCATTTGACCATATCCAAGGGTGAGAGATGTATAAATAGGAGTAGCCCAATATGCAAGCAGGTTAGCAGGGCAGAATACTTGGGAGCATTCATAAAAGACTTCTCAGCATATTTTAAAAGGGTTTCAGTGCAACCAGATGGATTTCTTCTGCTTTTGTTTCACTATTTCAGTTTGGTATAACAAACTGATTGCCAGTCCAGGATACTTTTGCAGAGAAATCCATTGCCCCACTGAGTTCAGGTCAAAGTTCCCACTCTCTGCACTGGACCAGAGATTCCTGTGCCTTTTTTTCCATCCGTGTTTCATTATCCTGATCCTTCAGGGGTCTTGAATTCTGTCAATACTTAGAATGTGAATCTCACATCCTCCACATAGCCCCTTTGATAGCTGTCACGTTTCAAACACAAGCTGTTTCATGCAGATAAATGACAGAGAGTCATAATGAGCCCAAGCCTCACACCATGCTGACAATTTTCTTTCTCCCTTTGTCTCCCGTGAGATGTATATTCAAAAGAGGGACTCCAATATCAACATGAATATTTTACACGCTTAAGTCCTTCTTATTATTGCTGTAATAATATTCCATTACCATATTGGGAAATATTCAACTTTCTCTTAAACATTGCTGTGAGTTGATGGTTACCTCCTTACATTAAAATGTAAGATACTCTTTATATTTTGCTTCAGTTTCCTTAACTATCTTGTACATAGGGAAAGGAGGAGTTAACTGTATTTGAAAGAATAACCTGACTGAATGCTCTGTTAGGAGAGAGTGGTCCATCAAGCAAATAATAAACCAATCTGCAGAGGTTGGCACACTAAACCCCTGTATCTGAAGAAGCTCCCTGGTATTTTGCTAGCCAAGAAGGTACTTGAGAGGACAGTGCACTTGAAGGTCCTCAAAAGGGAGATGCCCAGAGACAAAGGAGAGAGAAAAAAAGCAAAGGAGGAGAGGAGGTTGAAGGAGAGCAGTGGGGCTGCTTCTGTTGACAGACTGCTTTAGTTTCAGGGTCCAAGGACTGTGTCTGTTTTACTGCTGCACATCTGGGGCTTTGGGTGCAGGCCATGCTCTTGAAGAGGTAAAGTCCCTTTACAGGAACTAAGCCAAAAGGTAGCTCTCTGAAGGAGACATGGATAACCAGAGATGGAGAAGAGGGTCAGGGAACAAAGGTCAGGTCTTGGAAAGTCTAAGGAGGCAGAGGGTCCCCCTCTCTAGAAACTATGCCTAAGCTGACTTCATGGAGTACTGTAAGATGAGGCTGAGGGGTCCCAGACCTGTGCTTTCCTAGAAAATGTGTGATGCTGACAACCAGCTACATAAAAAACCCCTAAGCTGAAGCCCCTATGGCAGGCTGTAGCAACTTCTGAATTTCAGAGTCTGAGATCATCTGCCCTTCCCTGCAGCATGCTTGGAGCGTTCCCAGGCATGGCAAGCTACAAGCACAGCAGCACTCTCACAATTCCCTATACTCCGCCTGTAGACCTCCTGTACCACATTTGCTGCCCAAACTGGCCGTGTTTCTACAGTGTGGCTGGCTGTGATTCAGGTCTCAAAGTAAGATATAGTGAGGAAGGGTGGCTTACATGGCTAGTTGAGGGAAACCCTGCATATCACTGTAGGCTTACCTCAGGAATCCAGTTTTGAGAGTTGTTATCTTAGATTACTTTGCCTTCATGATACTTTCATGAATTAGAAGTCTGGCTTTTTCTGAAGCATTCCACAGGACACGTCTCTATCCTTAACTATACCAAGCCATTCAAGGTGATCTTGGTCCACAAGAGACTGAGATCCTACATGCAAGGCCCTGTGACTACACTTGATCTTAGCCAAAAGGATACTGGGCAAACATACTAATGGGGCTAGGTTAGTATAGCCCATCTGGCAATGATATAATTCTATTCTAAGACTGCTAAAAAGAATGAAATTCCCTCCATCTTAGATCTCCACAAAAGTCATGATGAGTGCTGGCCCCTTAGCAGCCTTTACCCACTTTCTTCTTACAAAATCAGTACCCTTATAAAATGTACAGTTATAGAAAGGAGGGCCAGTGCACACTGACTTACTTGGCACCCCACTTACTTGGCCCCTGGCCACTTTTGCTATAGCTACCCAGGGTCCCACTCTAGGTCCATAAGATGGGAACCCAAGCTGTACTTGGAGCATAGCAAGGAAGCTACTCAGGCCTCAGGTGCCCTGCTCCTGGCATCCCCTGCTTTGCTAAACTCAAATTCCTGGCTGGTGCCAGAATCCCTTCCCAGGCTGCTAATGGGACTTCTGCAGAGCCTGTTGTGCTGAGGCAGCAGCTCCTGATTCCCTCTTCTTCCTCAGGGGGTTCACCTAGAGACAGCCACAGCAGCTCTGGCTCTCTCCCTCTGGCTGCCCTGCTGCTCTTATTCCCTTCCCTCTTACTCTCTGGCAGCCCCGGCTGGCCAGATGACCCAGTCACGTGCTGTTTGCCTGGCAAGCTGGCTCCCAACTGATCAGGTGTGCTGAGTGCTGGGAAAGGAAACAGATAGCTCTCTGTGAGCGATTCTCCTACAGCCCCCAGAGAGGGATCCTAAAGTGAGGGGAGGCAAGGGACAGGAAAGCCCCAGCAAGGGGCTGGGGCACACAGGGCACCCTACCCCTGCCCTTCTTCTAGTAATGGGGTTGGGACCCCATTGCAGGGTTACACAAAAAAATGTTGGGGAACAACTGTTTTGCTATAGGCTTGATTGCCCACTGTATCTTCACCCAAGGTTTTGCAAAGCTGCAGTGGATATATCCAGATCGAGACAGTAGCATCTCATTTTGCTAAATGCTGCACAAGTGTCAGACCAATAAAGAAACAGACTTCTCCTGGGTTTTGTGCATTTCACTTTTTCTGTGAAGCTTCAAATAAACAGCCTAAATGTGGATTAGACAGCAAACTGATCTGGAGGAAAATCATTTTAACACACCACACACAGTTGGTGAAAACCCTAGAATAAGTCACGTGAAGAACAGCAAAACAGCTGGACTTGACGACATGTGCCTGCAGTAGGCCTGTGCGAGTAGGCAGGTATTCTATCCGGCTTCAGATCCAGCTGCTTCAGATGTCAGCGATCCAATCTGGAGCTCCGGATCAGTTTGCCGCTTCAATCCGACCGAAGCGGCTCCGAAGCTTCAAAGCCGCCTCAGACATCCAGCTGTAGGGTATAATGGGGGATCAATGAAATATCTAACTTTACTGTTTTGTCTCTGATTTGGATGACTCTTACAGGAGTGGTAGCCTATGCTGAGAGCATGAAGCCTGCCAAGTTTAAAAAAGATAGATGCAGGGGTTTGGGAGGAAATGCACCCCAAGTTCCTGAAAGCAAAACTCATGTCACATGTATGTGTTACACCACAGGGGGCTGAAAACTGCAGAGATGGTAGTTCCTGGTAAGGCCACAAGGCTTGCCAAGTTTCAAGAAGATAGGTGTAGGCGTTCTGGGGGAACTGCACCCCAAATTCATGAAAGCAAAACTCATGTCATGTGTACGTGTTACACCACAGGTGGGGTGAAAACACATGGGATGGTGGCCCCTGCTGAGGCCACAAAGCATGCCAAGTTTCAAGAAGATAGGTGAAGGAGTTTGGGGGGAACTGCACCTCAAGCTGCTGAGAGGCAAAACTCGTGACACAGATGACCTTGTGTGTGTTAAGGAGCAGTGGGCTGAAAACTGCAGGGGTGGTGGCCCCTGCTCAGGCCACGAAGCCTGCCAGCTGTGTGTGTGTCTCGCTGGGGAAGTCTGTCTTCTGGGGCCCTGCACCTCTGGCTGCTAACAGGCAAAACTCGTGATGTGGGTGGGTGACACTGTGTGTGTGTTAAGGTGAGCCCTTCCTGGCACTTGGGCTTCTACACAACATGGCAGTGTGCCCCAGTGAGGTCTCCTCCTCCCCTACAGCCTCACATCCGGTCCACCACTTTACATGTCAACAGGTAAAATAACTTAGCTGGCTCAACACCAGTAGCATCATCAGCAGCATCAAAGGTGCCCATACAGAACTGTCACAGAGCCTTTCTTTTTATAAAGGAACTGACAGCAAGAAGTAAAGATGTTGTGTTGTGTTGGACATATGATGTTACTCATGGTGTGTGATGGCTTATCTTGTGTTTTTATGTCTATATGTGTATTATGAAAAAAAGGAGTACTTAAAAAAATGTATCTTTGGAAGCTTTAGGGTTGAAATCCCCTTTGTCAGGCTAAGGAAGTACCTGCAGTTGGTCCTGGATGGAAGGAATAGTAAAGAAGCCAGAGGCTGGCCTGGCCT
>NW_005842932.1:48977-61578 GCF_000455745.1 Alligator sinensis
GGAAGAAAGGCAGTCAGTGAAAATGGAAATGGAAGTGTCAGGAGATGAGGGACTGGCTGGGGTGGCGGATAGGGGGGAAAGGGGGATGTAGCAGTGCAGGTAAAAGAACAGAGGTGCCTGGGGTGGCAGATGTCCAGCAGGTCGCAGCATGCCAGAATTCCACTGTCAGTGTCTATATTGAGTCCATGAGTTTCTGTACCTACTACCTAGGAGGCTGATGAAGTGCAGTTCATAGGCCCGGCTCTGAAAAGTGGTTTGTACATTCAAACAAGCACCTAACCTCGTCACCAGAACTGGAGCCAACTTCCTACAGCTCAAAACACAAAACCTGCCAACTATCTCCAGTACCCCCACAAACTGCACACCAGAATCTATCAAAGACAACAAAACCCAACTACCTGTGGGGGCACATTCCTCACCAAAAAAACACTCTGCCTCCAGTCTCTCAGGCCTGATCCTGAGAGGGAACAAATTACCAAAGTGCTTCAGAAGCTCCGAACCACTTTGGACAGCTTAAATGAGCCTGCGCTTTGCTCCGGGCATGCTGCTTCAGATGCTGAAGCATCCAAAACGGCCCTGGATCCAAAACGTGATCCAAAGCCTCCCACAGCCCTAGCCTACAGCTGATGAAACACTTTGGTCCCACAACCAAGTTATACATATTTTGCCTTTTTAACAATTACTCATCAACCTTTAAAATACCTAATTATGGTGACAAGCCCATGTAACAGCTCTATTAAAGCCAGAGAACTTTAGGCCACTGTCACTTCTGTGCCATCACCTGTCACCTCATGTCAAACAACATATGAGAAGAATTGGTGGGGAATGTAGAAGTGTATGGCAACTTGGGCAGCAGTGACCATGGAATGATTGAGTTCAGGATCCTGACAAAAGGAAGAAAGGAAAACAGCAGAGTAAGGACTTGGTCTTCAGAAAATCTGATATTGACTCACTCAGGGAACTGATGGGAAGGATCCCCTGGAGGCCCATTTGAGTGGGAAAGGAGTCCAGGAGAGCTGGTTGTATTTTAAAGAAACCTTACTGAGGGCACAGGAATGAATGATCCCAATGTGCAGAAAGAATAGCAAGTATGGCAGGCAATATAAGTCTGTCAGCAACAAGGGGAAGATCAAGGAAAGTGTGGGTCCTTTACTGAATGGGGGAAGCAACCTAGTGACACATGAGAAGGAAAAGACTGAAATATTCAGTGACTCTTGCACCTCTGCCTGCACAGGCAAGGTCAGATCCCAGACTACTGCACCTGGCAGCACAGTTTGGGGAGGAGGTGAGGAGCTAACAGTGATCAAAGAACAAGTTAGAAACTACTTAGAAAAACTGGATGTGTACAAGTCCATGGGGCCTGATGTGATATAACCAAGGGTGCTGAGAGAGTTGGCTGATGTGATTGCACAGTTGCTGGCCAAGATCTATGAAAACTCCTGGGGACTGGGAGAGGTCCTGGGCAATTGGAAAAGGGCAAATATAGTGCCCATCTTTAAAAAAGGGAAGACAGAGGATCTGGGGCAATGCTTTCTCTAAGGTTTAGTGACCCTTGAGCAATCCTGGCTGGGAGTGCATGAGTATCTCAGTGTGGCCACCCCTCCCCACTCCTGCACCAGCCTGTGGCCGGGTTGGGGCGGGTGGCAAGTGGCTAGACTCAAAGCTGGCAGGGGGCAGGGAGCATCGGGACCCCCTTGCTATGGCACTGGTCGTCCCCGTCAGGCCGACACCCAGGGCCATGGCCCCCTACCACCCCCACCCCCTTCAGTACACCACTGTGTGCATGGCAGTAAAAAGTTATTGCATGGCATGATTTTATATTGTGCACGGCTGCGCACACGCACAGCTTAGAGGGAACACTGATCTGGGGAAATACAGATCAGTCAACCTCACCTCAGTCCCCAGAAAAATCATGGAATAGCTCCTCAAGCAATCCATTTCCAAGCACTTGGAGGAGGAGAAGGTATTAGAAACACTCAGCATGGATTCACCAAGGGCAATTCATGCCTGACCAACCTGATTACCTTCTACGATGAGACGACTGGCTCTGTGGATGTGCAAAGAGCAGTGGATGTGATATACCTTGATGAATGGACTGTAAGGTGGATAGAAAACTGGCTAGATTGTCAGTTCAAAGGGTAGTAATCAATTGCCCAGTGTCTAGTTGGCAGCCAGTGGAGTGCCCCAGGAGTCAGTACCAGGGCCAGTTTTGTTCAGTATCTGCATCAACAACCTGGAAGACGGGATGGAGTGCACCCTCAGCAAATCTGCAGATGACACCAAGATGGGAGGAGTAGTAGATTCTACAGAGTAGTAAACTGGAGGGTATTGCTAGGATTCAGAGAAACCTCAACAAATTGGAGGACTGGACCAAAAGAAATCTTATGAGATTCAATAAGGACAAGTGCAAAGTCCTGCACTTAGGATGGAACAATCCCATGCACTGGTATAGGCTGGGGACCAGCTGAATAAGCAGCAGCTCCGCAGAAAAGGCCCTGGGGGGTACAGTGGGCAATAAGCTTAATATGAGCAAACAGTGTGTCCTTTTTGCAAAGAAGGCTAATGGCATACTGGGAGCATTGCAAGCAGATTGAGGGAAGTGATTCTTCCCCTCTATTCAGCACTGGTGAGTTTGCATTTGAAGTACTATATCTGGTTTTGTGCCCCTCACTACAGAAAGGATGTAGACAGGTGGGAGAGTGTCCAGTGAAGGGCAGTGAAAATAGTTAGAGGGCTGGGGCTCATGACTTTTGAGAAGAGGCTGAGGGAACTGGGCTTATTTCATCTGAAGAAGAGAAGACTGATGGGATTTAATAACAGCTTTCAACCACTGGAGGGTGGTTTCATTGAAGGGTGGTTTCAAAATGGATGGAGCTAAACTGTTCTCAGTGGTGGCAGATGACAGAACAATGGTCTGAAGTTGCAGCAATGGTCTGAAGTTGCAGCAAGGGTAGTTGAGGTTAGATATTAGGAAAAGCTCTCTCACTAGAAGCGTAATAAAGTACTGGAAAAAGTTAGCCATGGAGGTTGTGGAATCTCCATCCTTAGCGATTTTTAAGACCCAGCTAGACAAAGCCATGCGTGGGATGATATATTTGGGGATGGTCCTTCTTTGAGCAGGCAGTTGGACTAGGTGACTTTCTGAGGTCTTTTCCAACCCTAATTTTGTATAATTCTAACATCTAATACCATAGCAAGCCAAGTTTAGACCAGGCAAGTCCTGTACTAGTCAAATATTAAACATCTCCCAGGATATAGAAGAAGGATGATAACAGGTGCTGTGTTTGTAGACCTATCAGCGGCATACAACAAAGCCAACCACCAAAACCTGCTTGCCAAAGTACAATATGACACATGACTACAACCTAGTGCAGGTCATCCAATCTCTTGTGCATAATAAATATTTTTATGTAGAACAGTGCAAGAAACAGAGCTACTGGAGACGACAACAAAACTGCCTCCCACAGGGTAGTGTGCTAGCACTGATTCTTTTTAACATATATAACAATGACCAACCCAGAGAAAGTAATATGAGGAGCTTCATATATGCTGATGATCTATGCATCATGTCACAAGTGAAGGACTTTGCCACTGTTGAGAAGAGAGTGACATGCACACTGGAGCAACCTCTCAGATTACTACAATAAGAACCAGCTTCACACCAACCCAACCAAGATGCAGGTCAGTTTTTCACCTACACCATAGAGAAGCCAAGCAGAAATTAAACATCATCTGGGATGGAATCCCACTGACTGAACCCTGTATACTTGGGGGTTACATTGGACCAAACACTTACCTTCAAAGAATGTGTAAAAAAGACGAAAGAGAAAGGCAGCCACCAAATAGTGATGTCTATCATGATGATGTCTATGAAAAAAAACCACTTTAAAAGTTGGTCACCTCAGAGTGGGGAGCGAGCCCAGCTACATTCTGAACCACTGCTGTTGCCTCGTTTTCTCCACTACAGAGTATGTACGTCCAGTATGGGAACATTCAGTTCAAGCCAGGAAACTGGACCCAGTTTTAAATGACAGGCATCCACTCTATAGTCACACAGAAATAACTAAATGGCTTAAACCACAAAAGACTTTTGTGACCAGTATTGTGCTATTGGACATGATGACTTACAGGGTGTGAATGAAGTTATGGAAGGAAAGATTATGTACAATCAGGTGCTCCATAATGGACCTGGAACCCCAGGAGGAACTTCCCAAAGGGGCAGATCTAGATTGGCCAACATGGCAATGCCTGAATTGCCTGCAAACACAAACTGGAAAAAAAAAAAAAACCATGATCAAATGGGGCTACTCTAACTACATAAATATATAAAAGTGCAGGGAAGTGTAGAGTATGGAGCACATGCTCATTTGCTACCTCCTTGATGAGATCTGTATGAAGGAGGACCTCACAGTGGCAATGGCAAGAACCATCACTTGTACACAGTTATGGAAAAACAACTAGTTTATAACAAGGGCATGAGGAGATGGAGAAGGAGGCCAAGGCAGTTGAATTTCGACTTCACTAAGCAGTCTTGCAAGACTTTGCTTTGTTCATGTAAAATAAAAATCAATAATTAAATCAGGAAATACCAGTAATATTACAAGCATACATCAGGCTCCATAGCCTACTGTATGTTTGGGCAATATTCCCAAGGGCATTAACATTAATTATTAGTTTCATACTGGAACATTACACCTGATTACTCACATGCTTCATTTTTAAAGGGGACCTGAGATGACTCTTTTGCACATACTTACTTTTGCAGATACAGCTGCTGCTCCTATTATACACCACCTTGTCCACTCCTCTGCAGGAGACTCCCTGTATATTCTTTTATCTTTTGGAGCCTTGCTTTGTAGATTTAAGTTTAAAGTAGTCTTGAGATACATTTGGCAATCCACCTCTTGTCCCAGTGTCTCAGGCACGTGGATATTATGTTGAATGATTATTTCAAATATAGCCTGATTCATGCTTCTAAATTCAAATTAGCCACATTCCAAACATCCTGGGAGATGTGAGATTTTCTTACCAAGTCTGTGACATTTCATTCTAATTTCCAAATAACTTCATGTTGCCAGTGTAGAAGGTGGCACAAACACATCCTCAGGGTACCCCGGAGGCCCATGTTTCTCCCTACTGTACTGTTACTCATCCCCCTCAGCTCTGACCATTCAGCAGCCAGGAACTACCAGCACAGAGCTTCCAGCTGCTGAATGGCCAGAGCTGAGGGGAAGGGGAGGGGGCCTGACCCAGATCCCCCCAGTACCCCAGCTGAAGTAGCTGGGAGCAGGAGCCACAAGGCAAGGGGACCCCATTCCCCAACCCCTCTTCCCCAGCAGCTGGGAGCTCCCTCTCCATCCCCCTGACAGGCCGGGGGGTGGGGGAGTGGGGGAAGAGAGAACACAAGTTCCCTAAGGTGCTCTGGTTATGAGTGCCTTTACTAGGCCTGTGCGAGGCTTCAGACCATGCTTTGGATCCAGAGAAGCTTCGGATGCTTTGGCATCCAGAGCACCATGTCTGGATCGAAGCACTGGCTTTGTTAAACTTTCTGAAGTGGTTTAGAGCTTCCGAACTGCTTCGGAAAAGCTTTGGAGCCACCTCGGAGATCCGGCCATAGAGTATAATGGGGAATCAATGAAATATGTATAACTGTTGTTTTTTGTCTGATTTGGATGAAATACACAGGGCTGGTAGCCTCTGCTGAGAGCATGAAGCCTGCCAAGTTTCAAGATTGGTGCAGGGGTTCAGAGGGATCTGCACCCCAAATTCTTGAAAGCAAAACTCATGCGACGTCTACGTGTTACACCACAGGGATGTGAAAACTGCAGGGATGGTAGCCCCTAGTGAGGCCACAAAGCCTGCCAAGTTTCAAGAAGATTGGGGCAGGGGTTTGGGGGGAACTGCACCTCAAGCTGCTGACAGGCAAAACTCATGACACAGATGACCCTGTGTGTGTTAAAGCACAGCGGGCTGAAAACTGCAGGGGTAGTGGCCCCTGCTGAGGCCACAAAGCCTGCCAGCTGTCAAGGAGATAGGTGCAGGGAAAGTCTGTCTTCTGGGGCCCTGCACCTCTGGCTGCTGACAGACAAAACTCATGACGTGGGTGACACTGTGTGTGTTAAGGCACAGTGGGGTGAAAGCTGCACGCCTGCTAGCCCCTGCTGAGGCCACAAAGCCTGCCAGCTATCAAGGAGATAGGTGCAGGGCGGGGTTGGGGCCCTGCACCCCTAGCTGCTGACAGATAAAACTTGTGACGGGGTGCTTGTGCAACTGACTGTGTCTGTCTTGGGGCAGTTGATTGTCTGTATTGATTATTTCCTCTCCCAATCTGTGGTTTTGTAGGTGTTAATTCATTCTCATTAACTCGTTATGTAGTAGCTAGGTCCTGTGTATTGAGCTGGTTCCTGAGTGAATCATGATTAATTGGTAAATGGTAACACAGTAGCTTAGCAGCCAGGCCTGCAATAGTCCTGCCCCCATGTCCCGCCCCCCAGCGCCTCAAGACAGACACAGTTGCACAAGCACCCATGACACGAGTTTTGCCTGTCAGCAGCTAGAGGTGCAGGGCTCCAGAACCCAGAAGCCCTGCACCTATCTCCTTGACAGCTGGCAGGCTTTGTGGCCTCAGCAGGGGCTACTATCCCTGCAGCTTTCACCCTGCTGTGCCTTAACACACACAGTGTCACCCATGTCATGAGTTTTGCTTGTACACAGCTTGAGGTGCAGTTTCCCCCAAACCCCTGAACTTACCTCCATGAAACCTACAAAGCTTCAAGAAGATCAGTTCAGGGGTTTGGGGGAAACTGCACCTCAAGCTGCATACAAGCAAAACTATGACATGGGTGACACTGTGTGTGTTAAGGCACAGCAGGGTGAAAGCTGCAGGGATAGTAGCCCCTGCTGAGGCCACAAAGCCTGCCAAGTTTCAAGGAGGTAAGTTCAAAGGTTTGGGGGAAACTGCACCTCAAGCTGCATACAAGCAAAACTATGACATGGGTGACACTGTGTGTGTTAAGGCACAGCAGGGTGAAAGCTGCAGGGATAGTAGCCCCTGCTGAGGCCACAAAGCCTGCCAGCTGTCAAGGAGATAGGTGCAGGGCTTCTGGGTTCTGGAGCCCTGCACCTCTAGCTGCTGACAGGCAAAACTTGTGACATGCGTGCTTGTGCAACTGTGTCTGTCTTGGGCCACTGGGGGCGTGGAACGTGGGAGCAGGACTACTGCAGGCCTGGCTGCTAAGATACTGTGTTACCACTTACCAATTAATCAAGATTCACTCAGGAACAAGCTCAATGCACAGTACCTAGCTGCTACATAACGAGTTAACGGGAATGGATTAACACCCTGCATGATCTTGAAACTTGGCAGGCTTCATGCTCTCAGCAGAGGCTACCAGCCCTGCAAATTTTTTCCAAATCAGACAAAAAACAACAATGTTATAGATATTTCATTGATTCTCCATTATACCCTATGGCTGGATCTCCGAGGCGGCTCCAAAGCTTTGGAACTGCTTCGGCCGGATTGAAGTGGGAACCCGGACTGGAGCTCCAGATCAGATCCCTGGCATCCGAAGTGGCCGGATCTGAAGCCGAATCGAATAGCTGCCTACTCGCACAGGCCTAGCCTTTATGTAATATCTCATTTAACCGCGGTTATTTTTTTGTGCAATTTGGCCTTTTTTAAAGCACTCTGCAGCCATTCACGTGTGTTATGACATCGCAGTAGAGCACTTTCAGGTGTCCAGTTGCTCAAAAAATGTCATTTCTGTATGCACCCTGAATGTTTTGAGCAAAACCTGCCACATTTTTGTAACCTATTCAGACCTGGACATATCACTGGATGTCTTTTCTACAACTACTCAATGGAATGAATAAAGAAGGCAAATTAAATATGCCAAGATGGGGGTGTGGAAGACTTATGTAATGATTTTTCATTAACATTTGCTCTTAAAATTAATTTTAGAAATTGTTAACATTTGTTTGTTTGATTTTCTGGGTCATCCTAAATAACAAACATTTATCACTGCTAACCAATTCTGTTATTAGAAATTAATTAACAAGTCAGCATTAATAGCTATGTTTTTGCTTAAGTTATTAATCTACAAAATTAAATGCTCTTGGATATTCACATTAACTAAGGGTATGTAAAATCTAATTAAGTTTAATAAAAATACTTACCGTATCAGTATGTATTATACACTATTTAATTAGTTCTCCATTTAAACTTTGATTCCAAAGGCAATTTTCTGCTAAAGTATGCTGGACTGGAGCAAGTATTGAATATTATTATAAAGTAAAAGTAGATGTGCTTCTGTTCACAAGATAGTTCTATTGCAAACACAGAAATGATTACATAATGCCTGATTAAAAACCCATGAAAATCAATGGCATGCACAGTATTGACAATAATTCCTTCCCTCTGCATCAAAAATACTCACTTGATTTCACTGGGAATTTTGCCTGGCAATCCATTTGGGATTGATCAATTTCTTAATAATCAAATTGCACTGGAAATTACAGCAATAAAATAGCAAAAGCAACTGGCCTGAGCAGTTAGATCAAACCCAACCCAATTAGATTTCTTCTAATCCCCACTTTTTCTTGAAAATTCAAACTATCGGCTATTTGGAAAATTCTCAGATTTCAAAAATGTTCAACTTTTTATGTATTTCAGTGGTAGAGAAATAGTTGGAAAATAGTGAGAAAATGTAGCTATACATCCTTCAAAGATTTTTTTTTAATTGAAATGTATTTAAATTTTCTTTTTTTAAAATTTTTGTTATGAATATAGAACTGGAAGAAGTGTCCAAGGCCACCAAGTAGCCTACCTCTGCAGGTCATGATTTGCTCAAGAAATCCTCAAAATTTCCACTTCAAATCTTCACCCACATGTCTGCTAAAATATGAAGAGCACTCCATATTCTCCCATAAGTAAAGCAGAGAAAATGAGGGCACTGTAATGACAAGGAAGTCGTTTGTAAATAAATACTCAGAAGATCCTAGGAAAAGGATAATGTTCCCACTAAAGAAGAAAGCAAAAGGATCCACAGTCCATATCAATCTGTCCCAAGGAGAAAATTCCTTATCCCAAGACTGGCAATCAGTCTGACCCTGAGAAGATGAACAAGACACCCTAGCTAGAAGCCTCTGGGTGTTCCAAGGGGTGAGCAATTATTTGGACTGGAGGGCCACTTAGGGAGTTTTGATGAGCTTTCATGGGACTGGTCAACACCCTCTCCCTTACCACCCCACGACAGCTCACCAAAACTCCCTAAGTGGCTCTGCCCCATGCTCATCCAGATGGAGGGTATGCAGCCACGGGCAGGTGGGGAGCAGCATCCAGGAGCAGGATGGGCTGGGATTGGGATTGTGGGTTCCCATGCTAGGCCAGACCCAAGAAAGAGCCTCAATCTGCTGCCTACATGTCCCTGCCCATGGAACTAGTGCCTGCCGAAGGAATATGCAGGCAGCACATTGTGGCTCTCCCCCATGCTGTCACCACCCTGCAATCCCAATCCCAATCCCAGCCTTGGCCCCAGCCCCACCCACTCATTCCACTCCCAGACACCACTCCCCACGCACCCACCTATGGCCCCATCCAATCCTCCTGACTGAGCGCAGAGCCAAGGAACCTGCCCAGGCTGGATAAAATCCCATGGTGAGCCAGATCCGGCCCACAGGCTGCATTTTACCCACCCCTGGGAAAAACCATCAGTGCACCTTAGTCAATTCCCCAGTTTTAGCTGTGGCCAATAAACCCCAGAAGCCAGTAGCATTCATGAGAGGAAAAAAATTCATTCCTGGCCTCTACAGGTGACCAGTAAAATCCTTAAATAGAAACAGAAACCAAACAAAATAGCCACCTCTAACTTGGAGATTGTGATTCCAAATAATTCCACATGATTCCACATGTCACACGCATGCTAGTTGATGAGCCAGAACTCCATCACATCATCCCTTCCATAAACTTACCTGTTCTAGCTTAAAGCAATTCAGGTTCTGTATCACCACCTCACACATTGGGAAAGCATGCTGAACTTCCACTTCTCTTATCAGAAAATCTTCTAATTTCCACTACAAATTTATCTGCTGCTAGCTTGTAGTTCTTCTCCCACTCAAATATTCACCCAACAATGTACTAGTAAAGAGTGATCACATGCCCTTTTCAATCTCCATATTGCTAACCTGAACAAGAAAAGCTACTTTAACCTTCTTTCAAAAGGAGGTCTACGTTCCCGTACTCATCTTAGTAGCCCTTCTTTGAGCTCATGCTTTTGAATACTGGTGACCAGACCTGCCCATGCTATTCCAAATGGGATATTGCTAATGCCTAATACAATGGCACCAGTACCTACTTGTCACTGAAACCTAAGATTGCATTGGCCTTTGTCACAGACGTGTTACACTGGCAGATCATTGTCATCCTAGAATCAACCAAAACACAAAAGTTTCTCTCTTTCTTAGTTGTCTCTAATCTATGCACCCGTATTTTATTTCACCGTACCCATTTGAGTGCCCTTCCAGACTCATGAGATAGACTTACTTTTTTTTTTGTCCTGGTGAATTTGTCTCACATTTTGGATTGTGCACAGATACTTTCCCTCCACCAGCACAATAGACAACTCAGTTCTAAACAGTCTTTGTGTTGGCTACAAAGGACAACTCACAGGATCATAATACATTATAATTTATTGTACGGGATGTGAAGTTACCCATAAAACCATAAATGCAAACTTTGAGTTATGAGGGGAACTGGTTACCTTAGCGCGTGTGCGCGCGCGCACACACACACACACACACACACACACACACACACACACACACACACACATGCACTAACTCATTCAAACCCATGTCATTTAAACCCATGTAGTATATCATATAGTACCTGCTGTAGTAATTGTGAGAGCAGTGGTGTCAGTATATCTACCTACCTGAGGCCCTGAGGATCTGCTGTCAATGATCAGTTTCCTTCAAGGTGATGTCTTCACCAGAAGGGGGTCACCTGCTTGTCCTCCTGTCTTGGTAGGTCAGCTGCTGGATGAGGAGGTGCCACTGTAGGTCATGCTTCACTACCATTTATCCTTTATCTGGCAGACTTGTGTGATCCCCCAGCACCATCTTAGCTGCCCAATCTGGAGGTTGCTGTCCCAACCTGAGTAGTGCATGACAGCTGTTAGTCACAGGGGTCTCTGCCTCCTAGTACCTAATGTTTTGGGAGTCCACCCTTGACTTATTGACTTAATGGCTGGATTGTCATGGGGTATAGGAATAGTCAATAGGGTGGGTGCTTAGTTCCAGGAATCAGTTCCTTGGCTTGATTAGCCTAAAATGGCTTGGAGAGTAGTTTTGTAATGGTAAGTTCCTCTGGCTAGGCTACTGTCAATTAATAGCCAGAGGTTCTTGCTTTGTCATTTAATTACCTACTGATCACCATACATACTCGCATTAACTCCAGGGACTAGCCCAATCCCTCTGTCCTTCCTCAGAGCCCACTCTGTCCTCCCTGGGACTAATCCTCTGTCTCTCTTCTGTCCTCCCTGGAACTACTCTCCACTTTCCCGCTTTTTGTCCTCCCTGGGACTATCCTTTTTTTTCTCTATTCTCTCTCAGAACCTCGTTTTTTCTCCTGCATAGACAGGCATACTTACAAAAAAGCTGTTACAAAACTGTAGTAATGAACCCAGGAACTAACGGTCACCCAATAAAATTAAGCATAATGTCATGAAGAACCAATCAGAGAGCAACTTCTGTAGCCTTCTGCCCAGACTGTCATCTGCCCCTAGAGTGAAAAGGGCATATATGTGTCTTGCTCATTAAATTATTTACAGGGGCTATTTACAGCAAAGCCTGCTCACAATGTTGAGAAAAAGGGTGAATCATGGTGAGCCATTCCTTTGCCTGGCCCCATAGGGCCAGATGGTCTCCAAGATCCACTTGACTTCCGTGGAGTCCAAGATGTTAAGGGGAATCCTGGCATATTGGGGAGACCTTGGTTTTCAGGTGAAAAATGTGTTACTAAGCAGCCAGGACTTAGATTCCCTGGGCTTCCTGGTCCTAAAGGCTTCCCAGGTGATGCTGGCTCAAGTGGTAAGCCAGGGGCCCCAGGTCATGCTGGCTTGGATGGTTTTCCAGGTACACCAGGTTTGCCAAGTCAAAAAGGTGAACCTACAGTGGGGTTCCCATGTCCCCAAATTCTTACCAGGCCCACAGGACCCAGCTGGTATTCCTGAAGCTAAGGGAAATGCAAGAATACCTGGCTTATGACAGCAAGGATTTTCAGGTGTACTCAACTAGCCAGGACCTCAAAGTGGGCCAGGTCAACCCAGAATACAAGGTTTACTGGGTCTACCAGATGAGCTGATAATAGGTCTTGAACAGCCCCCTGGTCTACCAGGAGAACCAGGAGCTATGGATAAAGTAAACATGGGAAATCTTAAAGGCCAGAAGGTGACACAGGAATGAAAGGTGAAAAAGGAGACAAGGGACAAGGTGGTATTCCAGGGAATGTTATTCTACAATCTATTGGCTCCTGGTAGGAAGGGAGAACAAAGAAGGATAAGTGATCCAGACATAACCAGGGTAAAAGGTAGCACAGGAATGC
>NW_005842932.1:61609-82542 GCF_000455745.1 Alligator sinensis
TGGTGCCCCTGGTGCCAAAGGATCACCTGGTATCATGGGATTTCCAAGTAGCCCAGGTAGCCAGGTTCTTCTTCTTTTCATAACCTTATCATAAACTATATGCTTGTGCAGAAGTATGCATGAGCAATGGCTCTTAACATTGCTGCAGCGAGATTCATCTTTGTACCGGTCTCATCAAGGAGTCGGGAAATGTGCAGGTGCTCCATAGTCTAAACTTCACTGCATTCACATATATTTGTGACATTAGAGAAGCCCCATCTGATGTTTGTTTTTGATATTCCAGTTTGCGCACACTGGCAGTGCAGGCATCGCCATGTTGGCCAGTCTAGATCTGCCCCCCTGGGAAGGTCCTCCAGGGATTCCAAGTCCATTTCAGAGACCCTGATTGTGCATAATCTTTCCGTCCATAACCTCAGTCGCACCCTGTCAGCCATAGCATCCAACCACCCAATACTGGTCACAAAACTCTTTTGTACTTTAAGTCACTTAGTTACATTTATTAGCCAGGTGAAAAGAATAAAGAAGGACTCCCTGGTTTTCATTGTATCCAAGGCTTAAAAGGACAAGAAGATGACCCTGGCCCACAGGGTCCTGCCTGTACCACTGGAGAGAAAGATGAATCAGGAGTCCTAGGCATGGTAACAATTGGATTACTGAGTACTCTGAGGAGTGATGACTTTCTGATCCTCCCAGGACCTCCAGGATTGCCTGGCCTGTCATGTCCTGAAGCAATACTAGAGGGAGAACCTGGAAAATTAGAAGTAATTGGACAATGGGGGATTCCCAGAAGTATGGGTTCAAGGGTGAACCAGGCCTTCATGGTCTACCAGGTAGTCCTGGGAGACCTGGACTGAAGGGCTCCTGTGAAGATCCAGACACTGAGTATGACCCAGTGGCTTCAGCTGTCCAGAGGCTTGCCCCTTGTGAAGCCACACCAGGGCTGATGAAGACTGAATAAGGTTGCTTTTTGGGGGTTCCCAAAGCAGAGTTTCTCTTTGAAAGTGGCATGATCTGTGACACCTTTATTAATGGATTCTTCTACTTTCCCAGGCTATTTCTTTTAGCTGAATTGCAAGCCTATAGATTATTAATTGTATACCGGCTAAAGCACATAATTTAGGTTTTTGGTAGGTCTGTAGTCTGCACCTGTCCATGTGGTCTGTCAGTCACTGACAGTGTCCACAGCCCAAAAATGGACCATGTAAGCTGCAGCAGACAATGATTTATTATAATTTATATAGAGAAATGTTCTGGATTGCATCCATGTACATTAACCATAATCCTACTTAAAGATAAATTTACTGTTTATTATTACATATTTTGTACTTGACAAGAGATAAATTTCATCACAGTATTTCTCATTTTACTATTCTTTTCAGTCTCTCCAGAGGAATTCCTAACAGCAGGGCATGAAATTATGTTGATACTAGGAGGGATGGGGTAAAAGTGGGACTGTTTTTTGTTTTATTGTTTTAGCTGGTTTTTTAACCTGAAAAGCAGATACAGATTATTCATCTGGAGAGAAGGAAAAAGTTCTCACCAGGAACTACTCTGCAATAGCTGAGGATCTCTGTCCAGAGCCTAGCAACACACACCTAGGCATAGTGACACATAGCAAAAGAAACGGAATGGATATAGCTGTATCAGCTCTATTAGAAGCGGGTAATCACCCATGAAGGAGGCCAGTATTAGTAATGTGACGAATAACAAAAAGCCTGTCAGAATGAGTGTGTGCAAGAAGACACCAGAATCACTCTGTCATATGTATGCATGTATATATTATCTATCTATGCATTTATCAAGAGGAAGAAAGAGAGAGAGCTGGCCAGATGATGACAGTGGCATTTTATGATAGCTTTTGAGGTTTTCATAATGTGTTTTTCTGTTCCACATAGGAAGGAAGATAAAACCTTTCAAATCTTTTATATCAAAAACAGCATGTTTTCTCTTCCTCTTGCTCTCTCTTGGGTCTGAACTGATGTGAGGAACCCTAGATTTTCAAAAGCCTTCCCAGCAGAAATTTCATCAAAATTGTTACATCAGTGTGAAATGCTTCTGCTTAAAAGGACAATACAAATGCACTTAGTGGAACATGTTCCGTCAAATGCATGCAGTCCCTCTCTCCCTCTGTGTTTTATCTGTATACATTAACACACACATATATAGTGTATACTACATACATACATCGTGTACTGTAATATTTGCAGGGTCAGGCTACTAATCTGAACCCTATGTAGTGGAGCTAAGTCTGATGGTCCAAGTGCTAAGCACTGGTACTTTGCAAGGCACTATAGTCTAGTATAGAAGCAATTTGAATAATATTCAGCTAATAGAGCTTCTAAGGGCCCTGTCACACATTATAATGATGGCCCAATTAACATGTTAATTATGCCATAAATTGTGACATGCTATAATGTAGAACATCTTTGTGGCTGGTTTGTATTGCACCTTAAATTTGAATGTGTGGTACGTACCTGTTGAACCAGTCAGCAAGTGGGGCAGGTGTACATGTGGTTTGCAGCTTCTAGGCAGCGAGAGTTGTTCGACTCACCGTGACCAGCACTTGCAAATCCATGCTGGGGGTAACCCTATGCAGGGCTGCAATGTACACTTTCAGCTTGCCAGCATGCATAGATTGGTATGTAGGCTGCCAAGTTGAGGGTGTTACAGGAAGCGCATCATCAGGAATCAGTCCCCTATGCCAGGCTCCCTGCACTGGCAGTTGCACAGGTGAGGTTTAATTCCTGATCCAAATAATCACAGTCCTACCATGCATAGGTGGTATGGCAGGATACATGATTTGGGGGATCAGGGATCAAATCTCATTGTGCCATTAAATTAATGTCACCAGCCAAAGTCGGCTGTGTCCTGAGGTAGGCAATTTCCCTTCTGTGTGCCTCAGACTCTTCTCATAAGCATTGTCTATTGAATCTATTTAGATTGTAAGCTCTTAAAATCTATAATTGTACTACCACAGTGCTACTGGTGTGGCAGTAAGTCTCACTGGAAAACTAAAATTGTTTTTCTTGAAAAACTGTAAAGTTTTGAAATTTGTTTTCTTTACATATCTTAATGAATATTAGTCCCTTTAAATTTTTTTCCACGCACAAACTTCCAAACAAGCAAGGTGGCATAATAGTCTGATGTTGTGAGCTCTCACCCAGAATGTAGAGCAGCCAGGCTTTGTGTTCTGCTAAGTTTCTGTTAAGAACAGAGACTTGAACTTGTGTTTCCCATATCGTTGACTAGCTCCCTAAGCCCAAGGCTATTATCTAATGTGGATTTATGGCCACTATGAAGCAGAAACTGCTCCTTGGACCTGAGAAACCTCCCAAAGAAAAGCTGTGCTAAAATAAATAGATTTTTGTGTAAAGGCTCAGTTTGGATGAATTGGTATTTTCAGATCAAAAAAGCTTCTTGATCAGTTCTATGTGCCACAGAAACTTTCAGTAATGCTTCTTAGGGAACTAGAGGAGACATGTGGTGCATTGTGAGGTACCCAAAATAGTGAAATATTGACATTTCAGTATTCATTGGCATTTGCAGGAGTCTTTACATTTATGGAGACTTGTGGGTTTCATCCCACAGGAGAACCCAGATTGCCAAACTGACCTTTCCAACATAATAACAAGCACACAATGTGCACAGAATTAAGTAAAACTAATGTTGCACAAACGGCTAGTTTCGTGCCCCTGGAGGCTTGTCCAATCCACCTCTAGGAGAGAGTCACACACACAGGCTGGGTCCAATTTCAGATTTATTGTTTGCAAACAAGTTCGACAAGGGAGCTTAATGCTCAAATCCGTGTCGACCCCAAACAGAGTCTGGGGTTCCTTTTTATAGCTAACATAAACAAAAGATTCTAATGTGTCGCGTAATTATTGGCAGCCCAAGTATTACGTCTTGCAACATATGTCTAGCAGTTACATGTTCTATGACGGTTTACATACATGTCTCATTTACATCTTAAATCTCCTCCCTGGGGCCGTCTTTAAGCCCATCTCGGTCATTCTTCGGTCAGGGTCTGAGTTCTTTACATCCGCATCTTTTCCTGTCCCTCTTCTCTTATCTCTCGTAAGGAGTTATTTATTGCATCTGTTCTTGGCTATGTCTGCAGAAGTCTAGTGCTACTCATAAATCTATCATTGGCCTATATGCCTTAGCAGAAGCAATTGTGTAGTGAAGCCAAACAGTTCTCAGCTGTGAAGCCTTTGTGTAGTGAGATGAGACATTTTTATCATGCAGCTGCTATACAAACGTTATTGCAAAATCATAATGACTAGATTATAACATATTTTTACCACACTAATGACACCTACTCTGGTCTGGTCTGCAGAACAGTTATTCAGGACAAAGCTTTTGCTAGATGGTTAGGCCTGGCAAGTAGAACACAGGCAAGAAGTTGAAATAATATATTGATCCCAAACACTGGTCTGTGTTACAGCAGCAATAGTATTTTCATTTATAAAACTTCCCTACTCTGAGACATGTCCCAAACTACTTTAAACATAATTTCATTTAAATAGATTGCAAAGCAGATGATATTAAATCGAGGTTAGAAAGCAAGAGTAGAAAAGAGAAACAAGGCCTTTCACAGAGACCGTACTGTGAATGTAAATGATGCAGTGCCTCAAAGAGACCTCTGTCATCTTTAACTATGAGAAGAATCTGAATAAAGGAGCTCCCAAAAGCAATCATTTCCACACCCCTGAAAGTGCCTGTCATGGGGACTATTTAGCAATATTCTTTTTAGGATTCTATGAACTACCAGTTAACATAGGGGTGGACAAAATGGCAGATCCAGCCGGTGGCCAGACTCCATTTCCCAGCAGCCTCTACCCACGTGGCTGGGGCTGGCTCCCATGGAGATCCCAGCAGCAGCCACACTTTGATAGCCTGAGGCCAGGATTTCTGTGGAGACTGACCCCAGCAGCACTGGCAGGATGCACAGCATGGTGCAGAGATGCTCTGGAGTTGGTCTGGGATCTTGCGGCAGTGACAGCATGGTCCAGAGCCAGGGCAGAGCCGGGATCCATTGCCTGCACGTTCCTGCCCAGCGCATGCAGGCTGCAGATTGCAGCTCTGCCCTAGCTCTGGACCACGCTGTCACTGCTGCAAGTTATCAGCCCAGCTCTGGAGCAACCACCTGCCCTGCTACACAGCCTGCCAGCAGGGGCAGCAGTGGAGGGAGGGCTTAGGGGGGCTATAGCCACCCCAACATTCCTCATAGCCCCCCGTAACCATCCCTCCCAGTGGCGCTGCTGCCACTGCCTGCCCTGCTCCCACCCACAGCACTGACCCCCTGACCTCCCCCCCAGCCCCCACCAGGAAGAGGCTGGGGCTGCTGCTGCCTGCCAGCATTGCTAGGGCCAGTCTCCACAGAAACCCCGGCCCTGCACTGTTACAGTGTGGCTGCTGCTGGGGTCTCCATGGAAAACTACCCCAGCCACGTGGAAAATGGAGTCCACTGCCAGCCAGATCTGGCCTGCAGGCCGGGCTTTGCCCTCCCCTGAGTTAACAAGTCCTTTGAAAAAGTCTGTTATTTTGTGTGAACTCAGATGCAACTTGTAGTACACAATCAACACTTGCTCGCTTTCTGAGAAACTCTACGTGTGTCTTTCTTGCTTCATAGTCTTCTCTGCTTTTTTCTGTTTGGAAAAAATAACATCAAATCTGTTGACTAAAAGTAGGACAGGACTTCTAAAAAGGTCTGAAGAGAATTAAGTTTTCAAATCCATAGAAATGCAATGGAATTTGAACTCCTAACTACCGTAGTTTCCCTTGTGATTCCCAGTAAGAGATGGTGGAATCCAATATAGCTGCCTATCCTAAAATGTAACAGAGCCTGGAGTCTGAATGCTCTCTATTAGTCCTAGCTGATTTTTCTCTATGCCTTTGGCCATCAATTTTTCTATGCCTTTGGCCATTTCTTCTTTATTTTTTAGGGTAAAAAGGGGGCAAGGGAGAAATGTGAACTATAGGGAAGAGACTGAGAGGAGTGAAAAAATCTTACCATATCACAGAAAATAGAATGATCTTGACAGAGGGTTTTTGAGCTGCAAAAGCTCTATCTTGGGTTGACTCTAGGGCTGAGTTTTGAAGAATGCAGGAAGGATGGAAAGGGATCTTGGAGTCATTATTGACTCCAAGATGAACATGAGCTGCCAATGCCAGACCGCAGCCAGCAAGGCCAGCCATACCTTGTCATACATCCAAAGATGCATCTCAAGCTGATCCAGAGAGGTGATACTCCCCCTCTATGCGACTTTGGTCAGGCCGCAGTTGGAGTACTGCGTCCAGTACTGGGCGCCGCACTTCAAAAGGGATGTGGTCAGCCTGGAGAGGGTTCAGAGGAGGGCCACCCATTTGGTGAGAGGGCAGCAGGACAGGCCCTATGAGGAGAGACTGAGGGACCTGAACCTGTTCAGCCTCAGCAAGAGGAGGCTGAGGGGGGACCTGGTGGCTGCCTACAAACTCAACAGGGGAGATCAACAGCAAATAGGCAGAGCCCTTTTCTCCCCAGCACCACCTGGGGTGACGAGGAACAATAGTCATAAGCTGATGGAGAATAGGTTTAGGTTAGAGATCAGAAGGCAGTATTTTACAGTTAGGGTTGCCAAAATCTGGAACCAACTTCCCAGGGAAGTGGTCCTCACCCCTACCTTGGGCAAATTCAAGAGGAGGTTGGATGATCACCTGTCTGGGGTCTTGTGAACCCAGCATTCATTCCTGCCTGTGGCAGGGGGTCAGGCTAGATGATCTGTTCAGGTCCCTCCTGACCCTAGCTACTATGAAACTATGAAACTATGACTGTCTAGTAAAAGTGACACTGGCCTGCAACTTGGGGACCTTTGGGTCTACTAGAGCCTCCTGGTTCTAGAACCTCCCTGTGCCATTTTGGGGAAGTTACTTGTATGGAGGTGAAAGTGGTTGTTCAGCTTCTTGCTGATTTGTATTTGCAAACCTACCTCACAGGAGAATACATTGCCATGTCCATTGGCATTCACATTTCTGGAGACTCCAGAGATTTGTCCCTTAGAAAATCCCAGATCGCCAACTTAACCTTTCTTACACAATAATGTGCACATGGCAGATATAGAAGTAAGCAGAACTATTGACAGCACACCGGTGCTTTGCACAACAGCTAATCAGGGCAAAGCTGTTGCCAGATGGGTTAGTCTGGCAAACAGAATGCAGCAAAGAAAGAGAAATTTCAGCAACAGTGCTTTTATTAATAGCATCCCTCCACTGAAGCATATTACAGACAATGCAAAATGCAGGTGTCTGTGATCCAGAAGGGCCTGCCCCCTGTTGCGTGGCCCATATCCCTGAGGCAGACACCTAGATTTATTAGGGACGGCACGTGGCAAGTTAGACATCCTGAACTGATGCCCTGAACTGTCCACATGGTTCTTGCCTTCTGCCTTTGCAGCTGGGAAGATGAGCATATCTGTTGGCCGCCTGAACCACCAGAGATGACTTTCCAGAGGGAGCCAGGTATAGCTGTCCACTCTGGTCAACAATCTGGCCCTGCCCTAACTTTTATTTTGGGGTCAGTTCCTATAGCCATTCCCTGCCAAGGGGTTACCTACAAGGCAGTGGGGGCTGGGATTTTAGGGCACCCCAGACTCACCCTTCCCTGGGGTTTGGCCCTGATGGCACTTCCTAGGGGCTGCTCATGCCGTATCCCTGCCATATCCCTGGCCTCTTGGAAGCAGATTTACTGTTATAGAAATAGCGGGCTCCAGGCCTCCTGCCCTGCTCCACCCCCTGCAGCAGCCAGGAAGGAGCTGGAGGCTCTGGCCACAGTTGTCTGGGTGCCAGGGACACTCTTTAAAAGGCAGCCCCACATGGTGTTCCCTGACCACCTGCTTTCCTGGCCCAGAGCAGTCTGAAGCCAGCTGACACAGCCCTCTATGACACTGTCTGCAGAGCCTATGCCCAGCGTGCAATGGCTGCTCCACACCCAGGCGGCAGCAGCAATGACTTATGCTGTGGGCTTCTATTTGCTGCCGCACTTCACCACCTCAGTGCCTGCCACCTGCCCCAGGTCAGCCTTGACCCTATCTGCCTTGCCATGCTTTGTGGCTGTATGGCCGGGATCCCCCCCTGCCTGTGGCCTCCCGCCCCTGGGCTGCCACCTACCAGCCCCTAGGCCACCCTAGGCCACCACCCAGACCCCAGGAGGGACACCAATGATCCCCACATGGATTTCCCCATGGGTGCCATCCACAAGCTCTTGGGGCTCTAGCCACCTGTGAGCCTGCCCTGCCAGCCAGGACTGGTGACTCCAAGTTGTCCAGGATGCCTGGGATGATAAGCAGTGTGTGAACTCCTTCTGGATGACTCAGGCCACATTCCAGGAGCTCCTCAACCAGCTGCACCTGGAGTGACAGCCTACCACCATGTGGCCATCCCTCCTCACAGAAACCCAGCTGACCATCACCCTCCTCCAGCTCACCACACCTACCAGCCCACAGTATCTTGGCCACCTCTTCAGGGTGAGCAAAGCAACTGCTGGGGAGGCTGTCCTGGAGATCTGTGACACCCACCTACCCACTCCTGCCCTGGCTCATGCAACTCTACACCAGCAAGCTCAACCCACACAAGGCACACTTTAACAGATGCACCCCTACAACCTGCCTTAAGCTTGCAGTGGCCAACATCCCCTGGGTCATCATCACAGCCTGTGTGCTGCATAACATCTACAAGGCCAGGGGGGAGCTGTTCTGTGAGGTGTGGGCAGAGGATGCCTAGCAGTGGGATCACCAGCTACAGTGGCAGTGATGAGACCCACCCACTGAGACCCTGGGCAAGCCCAGCATTGGGGGCCAGGACACCATGTGCAACAGGCACTGATGGACCACTTCCTCCTGCACACACCACTGGCTGGTCAGCTATGGACCCCCAGACCCACTGTGCACCTCCAGCATAATGCTCACTGCAAAGAGTTTTCAAAGTTTCATTTCCCTCCATCCCCAAACACATACTGCACCACCAACCCCACCACCCACCATGAATAAATCACCCTCTTCCCTAAGCAAAATATGTATATTATGGTCTGTGTACCCTCCCAGGGTAGGGGACAGTGGGGTGAAGGCACCTATGGGGCAGATCCTGGGCAACAGCACCCCAGGCAAGCCCCTGGACACACTGCCAAGGGTGTGGACCCTGCAGTGAGGCCAGCAGGCAGGGGGCTCATCTGGGGGTGAGGGGGGCCGCTGCTCTGCTTGTGTCGCCAGCTCCCCCTCCTCCAGCATGGGGCCATGGACAGCGTATGGTGCTGGCCCTACTGTGGGAAGCTTCTGCTCAAGGGCCTCATGGTCCCTGGGTGAGTGGTGGTGGGGGGAACCTAAGTGGGGGACCCAGCTGCTGAAGGACCCAGCGCAGGGGCAGAGGGCCCTCGCTGCTAGAGATGCCACTGCACCTCAGTCCAAGCCCACCCTCCCAGTTGGGGGAGGAGGGGCAGATGGCTGCCAGGAGGCATGCAGGGCTATGGCTGGGGGCTGGGCAGCAAGTGGCATGAAGGTGACCGCCAGGGCCAGGATGGTGTCCAGCACCTGGCAATCCTCCTCCATGGCCTCCACTGCCCTGGTCACCATGGCAATCTGCCACTCATGAGGCTCCAACATCCTCTTGAGGAGGGCAATGTGCCTCTCCTTGAGGGCCAGGAGCCTGTCCCTGAACACCTGATCCTCACAGTCCCTCTCCTTTTTACACATGACCTGCCCTCAGCTGGTGCAATGTCCTCGGTGTGCCAGGCCCACAAGTCCACCAGCTGCTCCTCCACCACAGTGACCAGCTGGTCCAGCAGCAGGGTCCAGTCTTATGTTTGCCACCAGCAGAAGTGGCACAGGCAGATGGTGATGGCCGAGGGTGGCAGTGACCCTGAAGACACATCCCCAGTGATGGTTTTTCACTGCATACAGCTGCTGGACCTACAGAGCCAGGATAGAGGTTCTTTGCAAGAGTTTGCAACATTTCAGGGATAACATGCACTATAAAGGGGCTGTGCACTGTTCGGCCTCAGACTGGGGGTTGTGCATGCACAAGTGCCCAGGGACCATGGTAAACTGAGCAGGTAGGCCCTACACAGGCAGCTGCTGGCCGAGCCCTCCACCCCCGCTCCATGGAGGCAGGTGGCCCACTTGGTGTTTTCTGTGGGCAGCCTGCCTTCCCTGTTCCCTCCCCAGGCAGCCCCAGGTAGCCCCAGGGCTTCCATGCTTGCCACAGACCTACTCCCCATCTTCTCCTCCTGCAGGCCAGGCAGTCTCCTCCTGTGGCACCAGGTCCATACTGGCTGGGGTTGGGGGGTGAGGAGCTCCTGCCCAACTGGGACACAGAGCTGGTGACACCCTCCTTCACCCCCCAGTGGCCCTTTCTGGAGAGGCAGCCCAATCCAGGGTCCCCCAACATGCAGCCTGCACCTCAAGCTTGCCACTGCTGAGAGTCCCCCAGGATCACTGTAACAGTTTGAGCATGCCAAGGGGTGCCCAACCAACTACACCCTGCTCATGATGATTGCCATGGTGCCCCAGGTGCACCTGAGAACCTGGCACGGGACCCTGAACTTCAACAGTGCCCTGGGCAAGCCCACACTTCCCCACAACATGCGCCATCACCTAGAGCGGTATCTGTGATTATGCTACAAGTCCCTGGCCCCTGCAGGTGAGAAGGAAACCGCCACTGCCATCAATGAGTTTCTCTGCATGTGCCAGGCCCCTGGCTATCTAGCTGGAGGACACTGGCTGCTCAGTGAAGTTCTGCACTGCCTCCTGCCTCCCTGCATGCTGTGGAAGAGAACTCTGGGAGCCACGGAGGAGCTGGGGCATGCAGGGCGGGGAGGTGGGGCAGAGGAAGGGGAAGGGGCAAGGAGGAGAAGAAAGGGATCCCTTCCTCCTTCCCCGCCCCCCCCCCCCCCCATCCCCGTGGGGCCTGTAGCTCCAGGTATGCAGCCTGGGGGTGGGCAAAGAGCTGGCGCCAGCCTGGATGGCCATGTTGCCATTTTTCCTCCCTGGCCATCCTCCTTGTGTGGAGGCTTACTGGATGGGCAGGCACCCCTGGAAACCCGAGTCTGTTCCTGCAGGTGGCAATGACTTGTGGCTCCTACCAGCATCCCAGAGTGCAGGGGCACTTTGCTTGGCTTACTGGGGAGTGGCCCCATATGGGGAGGAGCTGGAGCTCATCATGGTGGCTGGTACCATCTCCGGGCTGTCCTCCTGGGTGGAACTGTGCTGGCGTGGCAGCGACTGGCCCAGGCTCCTGGAGCTGCCGGTTGAGGCGAGTGGTGGGGAGTGCACCAGGACCTGAGCCTCGTGCCCCAAGAGGCTCTCCCCCGCAGAAGACTCATTGCTACCAGGCCACGGCAGAGGCTCCAGAAGGCTGCCCCTGCTAGAGAATATGGTATGGCTGAGTCCAGGGTTCCAGGGAGCAAGGATGTGATACCCAGCCAGTGGTTGTGGCTGGTAACATGGACTCACTGCGCCTGCAGGGCCTTGCCCTTTATGTGGTACTGCTGCGCTGACCACTGGTGTCCATGCTTCCACATGTGACCCTCCAGGGTCTCATAGATGTGGGTGTTGGAGTGCCTGCCTTGGGAAAACTGGCTCTGGACCTCAGGATTGCCCCACAGTGCAGTGAGGTCTGTGGTTACTCCCTGGGACCAGTTGGGCCCTGGGATGCAGTGTGTGGTGTCAGGGAGGACACCAGCACAGCTCCCTCGATGGCCCTCTGGGAGCTTCGGCTGAAAGTCCAGGTGCTGCCAAGCCTGGGCATGTGCCCACAGCAAAGGGGCATGGCATGTGGGAGGTAGCCAGGTGGTGGGACCGGCCCTGGGGGCCACGGCCAGGATCTGCAAAGCTGCTGCAGCTGACACTGCTGTGGCGAGAGGCAGGCAGCAGGCAGCACAGGCCATGAGGCTGAGCCCCATGCCCCTTGGGCAAGCCTGAGGGTGGCCCCCAGTGGTGGGGCTGACTGAGAGCAAATTTACTCCTGGTCACTGTCTACATATGTGCTACTGCACAGTAACTACTGTGTGGTTCATTTACTACCTGCATATGCAGGTAGTAAACTAACCATGCAGTAGACTAATATACTGCACAGTAACTACCTGCACATATGGACAGTTACGCTGCGCATACTGCGCAGTAAAGCATCTCAGGTAGATGCACCCTCTTTGTACTGGATTTCCTCTCTACTGTTTCCTGCCCAGATAGGCGCCAATTGTTCCTGGATCCCTACTGCTTCAATTAAGTAAATCAGTTCTTTCTGATCCAATATCTCCTTACTAGCACTACCTATAATTACTGAAATTGCTGAACTTTCCATAGTTATTGTAATTACATGCATTGTGAGACATGCAGTGGTCTATTTTAGAGCTGGATGATTGACATGGGAACTTTGTCATGATCACGAGTGCTTTTCCTAGTAAGTTAACACCATTTCACCTGTCTCATACTGTCCATTTAGGAAGGGCTAATGAGGGCATTGGAACAGGGCTGGGCAATGGACTGAGGGCTGTGGGCTGTACTCCTTGTCAATAAGCTGAACTTGGGGTATAAGAATCATGCTCAGTTGTATGGGTACTAAACATGGCTGACTGGATTGTTGCAAGAGTTCTACACCTAGCAACTTCATTGTGCTGATTTGGAGAGGGGTTCCCCATTGTTTTGAACACAAAAGAGAAATTGGGCATGGCAAGAATGGGGAGAATTCTCCACAGTTCATGGCTTATGGTGGGGATGGTAGGAGGACTGTCCGCTGTCCTGTGAGAACCTTGCTCTTCTGAGAGTCTGGCACTCAAGAAGTATGGTTCATCTTTGTCCACAGAGACACCATGTGGCTGGGCACTGAGAGAGGGGTAGTGGTCTTCTTCCTGTCTTGTCACACTACCCAACCCTGCCCTCTCAAGCACCCATTGTCATGATTGAATCCCTCCCTTCCCTTAATTAAGCAGAGCACAGCCACAGAGAGGGAAGAGAGACAAAGGGCCTCAAGGCTGTTGCAAGTGATGGACAGGGTTACCCCTTTAGAGAAGCTTCTGAAGGGGACTGTTATGCACATGGGATCCCATAGGCTAGTGAATGGGGTTGGCACCATGGGAGCAGCCATTCTGTCTAGGCATGGGCACACCCAGGATTTTGTAATGGAGCTGCAGGAACAGTCATGGGCCCTGCAAGGTTGTCTGCACCCCCACTCACAACTTCCCCTCCTCCTAGAAGCAACATGCAGACTGTGCCACAGAAGCAGCGACTGGGGACATTTCTGAAATCCCTAAATTAGATAAAATCCTCTCCCTTGCCCCCACTTCCCACTCTCAGCACCTCCTCTCCCATTTCCCTCCTCCCCCACCCACTGCTCCTGCTGTGCCCACTGTTTCCAGCTACCCTGGAGATGGGGGGCTGGGATAAAGGCAGTGGTGATATTGGTGGCAGGCAGGTTTCCCATCCCTCCACCTGCTCCCAGGCAGGTGGAGACCATCCTAGAAGGACTGGGCAGAGAGAAGGTGTCTGCGTACTGCTGCCACTGCTGCTGTTCCTTGTGGAGTCTAGTTCCCTGTGCGGCCCAGCTGAAGCAGGACAGGAACAACTCTGGAGCTCCCCCCACCTATAGGTCATCCAAAGACAGTGGGATGGCAGGGGAGTGGAGAATTGAGAGATGAGGTGTTCACAAAGAGGAATGGGGGGGGGGAGAATTTTTACCTGATTTGAGGACTTCAGAAAAGCCCTCTGCTGCTCCTTCTGTAGCATAGTCTGAAAGGGGGTGCAGCTATACCACTGCACCCCCTCTCTGGATCAACCTGTATCTAGCATCCTGGCAAAGCCTCCCTCCCTTCCCCACCTCCCTTTCTGCCCCATGCCATGAACTGGCTGTGGGCATTGTAAAGCTATGGCTTAAGGGAAAACAAAAATCTGGAAACTCTTTTCCCAAAACATGAAGTGCATTCTAGCAAGCACTCGCTCTGAGCAGTCTAGGATCTCCAGCCCAGTCAACACAGGCCCGACATCCAAAGCCCACTGAACTAAATAGAGTCCCATTCTCTAATAGGCATCTTTTTTTGCACTCTATATAATCTCACCAAGGCTTGAACTCACCTATGTTACTGTGTGAATCATCCATAACAACAAACATCTCTTATAACAGAAGCAGTAATAGCAGTCAGATTGGCTTTAAAAGCTGATGCTTCTTAAATGCAGTGCTGTGTAACCAATAAGAGGAACTACTCGATGCTGAATACTTCACTAAAGCCACAGTTGCTTTCCTTTTCTCGTCTATCAAAAGGTGATAAGTAAAGATTTTTCTAGAAAATCATATTAATTTACTGCATCACCATAATCAATTTAAATTACAAAGTAAAAAGTATGGAAAAAGAATGAAAGAACCATCATTTAAGAAAACAGAAAATATTATCCATGTAGCAGAGTTAACTTCAAGAGATAATGTCTGATTATCAGCTATTATTACTTCTTATAGCGACAATCTGTTTATGGCTGCTTTACTGCCTGAGCATCTTTGGAGTCTGCTACTGACAGATGCTTGGCAGTGAAGAATGGACAAATGATCTTCCATGCAGTTAATGCACCAAGCAGGAATTTAAAAGATCTGGATTTAATTCCCAGCCCTACTCCAGATTCCCAGTGTGCACTTAGAACAGCTGCCCAAGTGCCCCATCCATAAAATGAGAATAATAGTACTGATTTTGACCGGCTTGTCTATTTACAATGAGAAGTTCTTGGGGCTGGGAGTTGGTTCAGCATCTAGCATGATGGAGACCTGAACTTGACTGGGCCCATTTCCAGGCCTGACTCTACTTCTGCATGGAAAGGAATCTCAGCTCCTTGGTAGCAATGTCCCTTTGTATCCAGAGTAGATGCCCGCCTGGGTCTAGGGAGTTGACATAAAACCAGAGGCTAGGTAAACTGGAAACAGAGGAGACAATGCATGTCACTAAGTCCCACAGAGAGCCCTCTGGGAAGTGATTCTCATTTGCTTTCCATCTATTTACTACTCCTTTTTCCTGTTTGTAATTCACCAAAGCAAGACTAGTGCTCCACCTCACTGACAGGAGAGTCAGCAAGGAGTGATGCTCTTGAAGATTTCCTCTCCCTAAGGTGTATCTGCAGGAGCAGAACTGACATTAAACAAATGCCACCTATGCCTTGATGCTGGGTCCAGTGCTTTAGGAAGCACTTAACATACATGTGTATGTTATACTTGCTCATGGTGCCTGTGAAAATTAACTCCTAAGTGGCATACTAACCTGAGAATAATTAGTAGGTTGCAAAACAAATGCTATAATAAACCCAATCCAGCCATTAACAGTGGACATTTCCAAGATGTAAAGAATGAGACAATCATTTTTACACAATTTAGGAGCAAAAAATTACATATTGTGTTGCAGTTTTGATAATTCCTCCCCACCCCACCCCCCTACCATCACCACTACCACCCTTGCATGTGCACACTCTACACTGATTTTGCATATAGCTCCAAGCTTACCAAAGTGAGTCCTATGCAGGTAAAAGCTCTGGCAGCACCTCAACAATGATGAGCCAGTCAGAATGGAGAGTCCCAAACAGGACTTAAAGTAATGCATTGAGAAGAATATGCCTTATCCCAGAGCTGCCAATCCAGCAGCTGAGATAAACCAAGGTAGGTTCCCTGGCTTCCTTCCACCTGCACTTCTCCTTTGTGGTACACAGAGAAGGGAAATTCACCATCTGTTACAGAGGGAAGCTTATCTGAAAGGTTATCCATCTGTTAGAGCACGGAAGGAAGGATTAACTGAGTGCAGAGAGATGGCATAAATTAATATCTCCAGAGTCCGTCTGATTTGTTCTGCACATAGGGGCTCCCTTGATTGATGGGATACAGGGGTGGATACCCTAGAAGGAATGAACTGCAAGCAGGTAGGTTCCGAAATCTGTAACAAATATCAACTGCTCATTGATATCATGGCTCATCCTGCTCTGGATAAAACTGTCATGGATATACAAAGCTATCTAGTTAGATAGGAACTTGGAATGGCTAATCATTTCAAAGGCCAGAACAGAATTTTGAAATATTATGAATGTCAGCAGGATGCTCGTGATATTACAGTTACAGCCTGGAAATGTTACCTGTGCTATGTAAGGATGGACCCAAGAGCTTTCAAAGTTTTTCTTGAAAAACAAGAGACCTGTCTTTTAAAATGTGCAATATGCTGGTGGCCATGGCACTCAGTTGGCACAGGAAAAACTCCCAGATCTGAATTCAAAGCCAAGATACATTCTGTGACCATAGGGCTATTGCCCACTGAGGGCTGTGTTTCTCATGGCTTTAATCTGAAAAACCTTTCACAATGAACTTTTCATCAAAACTGGTACATTGTCAGAGGAGTTAGTTTCAATGAATCAACATTCTTGGATAGAAACCTATTTCATCAATAAATTCCCAACCAGCTCTAATTACACTGGCACCTAGCAGACCCAGGCAAGATCAGGAGTTGTGATCCTAGACAGTGAGACAGTTCTTAGTCTGAAGACTTTTTAGCCTTACAGATACAGGAGTTACCATTATCTTAGCTTAGCAAGCATTACATGGCTGGCAAAAGGTGACACGGGAAGTTTCTGACAGAGATGGGGACTGGACACAAGTCTGAGTTCCATTGCACTGCCTGAACCACAAGGCAACCTGTGTGCTCATAGCTCTAAGCTAAGCATCAAAATAGCAAAATAAAAAGACAGGTTTGCTGAGAAACTACAGATGCAGATAAGATGTTTGTAAGAACCAAATGACTTTTTCAAGATTCAGAAAAGTAGACAAGGTGGTTTAGCGCCAGGAAACTACTAAATTAGCCATGAGTAAAAAATCATCTTGGTAGTAATTTAAGATTGCTATAGCAACACAGTTACTCTTGCCAAGAATGTGACATTATAAAAACTGTAGCAGACTGCCAAAAACTGTTTTCTCTCTAATTTTTAGTGATTTAGATCTATATTAAAAATGGTACTGGCTGTCTATGATAAAAAGCTGCCTTTGCTCCATATTTAACTACAGTAATCAGCCTCCAGCTCTAAAAGCTTGTCAGTGTCAGAGTTACAGTCACGACCATTTGCTTCCAGAATAGATACCTGGGAGTCTTCCTGCTTCAGGAGATCCTCATTCTGGCATTTCAAGCAAACTAAGATATAGCAGCCAGAAGAAAGAAATATGAAAGGTCCAAAGACAATGAGGACCTGCTCTCACCCACCAATACTTGGTTCCAGTGAAGCCACTTGGAATGAGAAGCTCTCAGCTACCTCCTTGTCACTCTCAAAAATCCCACTCCTTGTCTCTCTCAAACAGGAGACAATAGAGCTGACAGCATGTTACAGGGGATACTGCATTATTCCTGGCATGCTCAGCTGCCTTGTGTGCGTGCTGGACTGGCCTTGCTTAGCAGCTTGTGCCACAGCCCTGCAGTATATATGGTCAAAGCACTTCTGTGTGGGTCATAGCCAAAAGCTATTCACATTGCTTCACTCAGAAGCATGTCAAATGATGACTGTCTCTAGAAAATACAGTGAATTCCTCTGTGATAGAAGTGAATTTCTGTATCAAGCTCTGTGGGGTACTTATATCGTAAGCTTAGGGCCCACTAATGGGTCTAGGGGTGTGAAGAAACAACAGCTTTCCAGAAAATGAATAAGGGTTCAGCAACTTTCTTTTACATCCCTCTCCCCAAAATACATGGGCTTATCTGCAGAGCAGAAGAGGGCTGCAAGCACTTCAGTAAAGTACCTCTTCACTGACTCTTGTCACTGTCTTTTGCCCCTCTGTCCCTCTCTGCAGTTCAGGGGGTGCACAGCAGTGTTGGTCCCATAGTTATTTATTTATTTGTATAGAATGCAGCAACCAAATGACAGACCAAGCTATAAAAAGCCTATAAACAATGGCACTGAGGGTTAAGGCTAGAGTGACAGTTTTTAATTTGATATCCATTGCAAGGCATAAGGCAATCCCACCCCCTTCTGTGCAGTCATCTCACTTCTTTCCACAGACAAATAAGCTTATTCTCACAAAGCCAGGGGGTCTGCAGCATGCCAGGGATATTGCCCACTCCATGGCACGATGGTCTAATGATCTAGCCATAGGAGCAGCAAAGGAGGATGATCTTGAGTAAGACTCTCCGTTGACTTGGGGGGTTAAGTTCTGGATGCTGAACTTGAGACATTCAGCTTAAGTGCCAAGCATCTTTCCTTTGACCATCAGACCACCTAAAATCCCATTTTTGAACAACTGATCTATTTCCACTGTAGCCTAAAATTACCACATATGCCATTTCTTATTTTAAAGCTACATGAATTAGTTGCTGCACATGCTATACAGATACAAACTTGCAAGGCCTGCATTCTTTCCTGTGATCATACACCACCATACATTTGGCTCACAGCACTGCTCCCGTTCATACAACATGTCATTAGCTTTGACAAGGGCAAGCAGGACCCCATTGACACGTGGGTGCCGGGGAGTTATGAGAGTGTATAGAAAAAGTAAATCCTTGCTGCTATGATAGCATTTCCTAGTGGCATTCTCAAATCCCAGACATTTACACCCGGGGCTACATATGCCTGGACTGTCTGTATTTTGGATATGATAGCCCACTAAAGTCACTAAAAGGACTCTCTGTGGATTGGATCAGGCCTTTAACATTTCACATGTTCCTAGGAAATTAATCTCACTAGAGAGCCACAGTAACCAAGCACAGTTCAACTTCCCCTGGATGCAGTGCCCTTTTTCAAGGCCAATTAGGAGGCTTTCAGCATTTACAACAAATGGGATTTGCTAATTTTTTGACAGAGTTAGCATTAGGTGGCATTTTAGCTTTTCTAAGCTAAGCACTAATATCTTACATGTACAATTAGTACATTCAATTAGTGTTACTATGTGACCCTGACAACACACATTGCCCTTTCGTATATTCATCTAATAAAATTTGTGCTGTACTTCAGAATATAATGAGCTGATGATGTCAGTCACTTGAAACTCAGCACTGCCCTGAGTTTTAACTGTTTCATTAGTATCTCAGCAGATATACATATGAGTTAAATATGTCCACTAGATCTGTGTGGTAAATGCTAACTCTGAAATTTACCAGGATTTCAATAAATCCCAGATAAAAATTTCCAAGACCTTTATTTTCACAGAAAAAGAAAAGTACCCAGGGAGCATTATTTACTCAGGAGACATCCCCATGCAGCATTCAAATATTTTTATTTTATTTTATTTGTATTGTTTTACTAGTTTACAGGAAAGGATTTATCAGCAAGTCCTCTCCTGTACTGACAGCTGTGCAGATACATCAGAAATACAAATCTGATCTTGTCATTTGTTTTGCAGATTAATGTCCTATTAAAATGAGAGGTTTTACCTGAGATCCCTCCTCTTGCAAGCCACTTAGGGGCAGTTGTTGGACAGCAGGCAGCTGGCAGCCTTACTCTGGTCTGAATCTCTCAGTAGCTTCCATGGGTGCAGAGTCAAAGCCAGTGCTGAGCACTTTTGAACATCCTACCCTTATGGCAAGACCTGTTATGTGGGTGACCATATCCTGGCAATGCTTGTCATGTTTGTGCGGGCCGGGAGCGACCCGAGCCCTTTTCGCGCTGCACGCGGGCTGTGGCCAGCAGCCCGGGCACGCTGGGGCGGAGAGGGAAGGCCTTCAAGCTGAAATTAGGCACGGACGCGTAGCGGTAGTTTTAAAGATTGTTTACTTACACCAAGATGGCAGTGGTGTAGGCTGGAAAGCTTGATTAAGTTGCAGTTACAGACAAACAACACAGACGGTCTCGTGGAGGTTGCTAGGCTCCACGGTGCAGGGCTCCGGATGCTCTGGGTGAACGAGCCACCAAAATAGAAATCGTAAATACGTCTTATAAAAGTTGCGTTCGAAGACGGGAAGAGGTGGGAGGTGGATCAGGCCGCCACGCTCCTCTGGATCTCACACAGGGTTTCTATTACCCTGCCGTGTACCCAGAGTCCCCACGAGATGGATGTGGAGTCGTCTTCGGCTTGGGCGGAAACTGCTCAAGCCTTTTATACGGCTAACAGGCCAATCGCTAGCTGCCACGTGTGAATAATTTAGCACTAGCTGATCACGGGGAACGAATTTGCATACCGGTGACGGGAACTCTTTTGCACCGTGCATTCCTCTTGCAACATGAGCAATGCACTCTGCAAAAGAAGCTGCAGAAAAGGCGGGAAACTGGTCCCTGCACCGGGGTTTCCTCTTGCTACAGGAAACTCCCGTGCAATGCTCTGCAACTTGACGGGGATAATTCTGGTGCCGAAGCACACACACACAATCATGCCTTTTGGGTCATGACAATGTTCATTGGCAGATCCAGGTGGTTTAGAGCCAGGAAACTACTAAATAAGCCATGAGTAAAAAATCATCTTGGTAGTAATTTAAGATTGCTATAGCAGATCCAGGATTTTATAAAGGGAGTGCAGGAACAGTGACCAGCACTGCCGATGTTGCACAAATTGCTAGTTTCGTGCCCCTGGAGGCTTTTCCCAAACACCTCAAGGAGCGGAGTCACACTCAGGCTGAGTCCATTACAAGTTTATTGATTGCGCAATCGGTCGACAGAGGGGTTGAATAACCCAAAGCGGTGTCGACCCCCAGTCTTTGTCTGAGGGTCTTTTATAGCTTACCTAAACAAAGAGCTGTAGCGTGCCTTATAACTATTGGTAGTTTCGCAATTTCACCGTTACGTCTAAGTTTCCACAGGATGTCAGGGCCTTTTAAGTTAGACTCAACTTATTATGGGATAGATGAAGGCGCATGCGTGTTGGGGAATCTGTGGTAAACTCAATGCCCTTTAGTAACCCCTTATCTTTGTGTAATTCTAGGTCATTGAACAGGTGCAGTTTTTGAAACTCTATGTGTAAAGCTGTCCTTAACCCATATGCAT
>NW_005842932.1:89505-91324 GCF_000455745.1 Alligator sinensis
GCAGACAACCAAGTGACACAGGAAAACGAATACTTACTCTGCCAACACCCCGGCGCCTTCTCTTCGGATCCACTCAGCCTGGGTGACTCCTTCAAAGGATAGCCTTTGACCTTCCGGGTGTCCTCGACTCACGTACCCGGGGACTGTGGCAGACTTCAAAGTAGTCTGGCGGCCGCTTCCATGATCCCCTTCGCTGGTCTCGTCGCTTGACCCACGGAGTGGACCAGAAGCTCTCCTGCCTGGCTCGCCAAATTGTTGCACAAATTGCTAGTTTCGTGCCCCTGGAGGCTTTTCCCAAACACCTCAAGGAGGGAGTCACACTCAGGCTGAGTCCATTACAAGTTTATTGATTGCGCAATCGGTCGACAGAGGGGTTGAGTAACCCAAAGCGGTGTCGACCCCCAGTCTTTGTCTGAGGGTCTTTTATAGCTTACCTAAACAAAGAACTGTAGCGTGCCTTATAACTATTGGTAGTTTCGCAATTTCACCGTTACGTCTAAGTTTCCACAGGATGTCAGGGCCTTTTAAGTTAGACTCAACTTATTATGGGATAGATGAAGGCGCATGCGTGTTGGGGAAGCTGTGGTAAACTCAATGCCCTTTAGTAACCCCTTATCTTTGTGTAATTCTAGGTCATTGAACAGGTGCAGTTTTTGAAACTCTATGTGTAAAGCTGTCCTTAACCCATATGCATCAGCTGTCAGCAAGCTATGTTAAATACAGAAGCATATTGCAAAAAAATAAAGCATCACGTCTAATTTCAAGTCCTATGTCTAAAATCTAATGTATTTGTACTACACCGAGGTGGCCCACTCCCAGCCTCCCTCTCCGCCCCCCCGCCCCAGATAGGCAGAACACTCTATGGAAGAAACAGCCAGGGACTTTTTAAAGCCCTGAATCAGGGACGAATCCTGCCTCCCACGCCTGGCTCTCACCACCCTTTCCCTTCCTCACTCTGCTCAGTGGCATATCCCTTCCCATATGCCACCCCCCACCTCCACCGCACCCCGTCTAAGACTTCTGCGATCCGCAGATGACCCAGTGGTGGGGGGATCTCAAAACCTGCTTTTGCCCCACTCCATCTGGGCTGCACAGGGAGCTGAGGTCATCCAGAGACAGCAGCAGGTGCTTCCTCTGTGTCCAGTGCCCCAAAGTGTTTCCTGCCGCTGCTGCTGTCCTTGGCTCCAGCCCAGTTTCCCACAGAGCCTGTCCAGAGCAGGGCAGGAGCAACTCTGGAGTCTGCCCCATCCCCAAGTCAGCTGGGGGCAGTGGCAATGGCAGGCAGGGAAGAGGAGAGTCCACTAAACACAGAGGATAAATGGGGGGTTCTTATCTGCTCTGGGGGCTTTAAAAATCTCCCCAGCTGCTGCTCTTGGTGTGTAGTCTGAAAGTGTTTAGCCTTAGGTTCCCAATAATGGCTCTGTATGTCTGAGCAACCACCCTGGCTCCTAGGATCTGTGGTTTGGAGCCCTATGCAGTTTGAAGTCCTGCCCTTCCTAATATGGTCCATAGCTCCTCACCAGACTGTATCTCCCATAGTGCACCCTGGTCATGGTAGTCCCCTAATGCAACACAATAGCTCAGCCAGAGAGAGCTTTTTTGATGGAAATTCTCCCTCTAATAACAACAGCTATATTTTTGTGACTGCTGTAGACCTTGTCTCAGGTCCCAAGCCATCTTCAACATGACATTGGATAGTGTTGGAGTTAAGACTCTGTCCACAATCTTCCACTGAACAACACAATGTCAGCTCCATCAGAATTCAACCCGTTGCACATCTTGTCACTTCCTCCTCTGCTAGTAAACAAACTAGGGAAAG
>NW_005842932.1:91355-101705 GCF_000455745.1 Alligator sinensis
TCTAGGTAATAAATACCACACATCTTATTGTGGGCATTGCAATCTGTGCCCATTGCATTCCAGGCAAGTGCCAGTCTGCCCCTCCTGCCCTCCTCCTCCCACAAACACACCCCTACAGTTGTGGAAAGAGATGATGCCTCTGGAGCTAAATTGGGATCGGTGGGAGGGGAGGCAGGAGTGGAGCACTCGCTCTCCCTCTCTCTCTCAATTACTGTTATGGAGCATATTTGCAATTAGTGCCAGAGGATATGGCCAGCACTCTCTGCCTCTGTGCCAAGGAAGAACAGCTATAAGATATGTGAGGCATGGCTGTTCCATCTGCACACAGTAGCACATTCCAGCTGCATGCAGAAAGAGCTTATATGAGATGCAATGAAAGAGTGAATGGGACTGGAAACAAGTTCTCTCTCCATCTTGTATTTTTCCACTGTGTTACCCTGTGTTGACCAGGTGAATCCTCCAGGATTTCATGGTGGCTAAAAAATTATTCTGTGTGCCAGCCACAAACTGCACTACCCCTTAGGGAGCAGATGAGCTAAGTTACCAGAATTCCTGTAGACATCCTGGAGAAAGTGTGAAAGTAAATGTTATAGTTCAGTCTGAAATGAGTTGTATTTAATATCTACGTTGTTTTTATTTAAATTCAGGTAACACAACAGAACCTCGCTGTAAGTTGCAGCCAAATGCAGTCTGTTTTAGCTACAAAAATTCAGAATCCCACTGTCCAAAATGTAGGGCAACTTTTGGTCCCTGCAACCACAGCTTTCTCCCTCCCCTC
This sequence comes from Alligator sinensis, assembly GCF_000455745.1. Classification (NCBI taxonomy): domain Eukaryota; kingdom Metazoa; phylum Chordata; order Crocodylia; family Alligatoridae; genus Alligator; species Alligator sinensis. The sequence goes on from NW_005842932.1 coordinate 92,134, forward strand.
CCCTCCCCTCCCTTCCCCCCAGCAATCACAGAAGCTTCACATATTTCACTGCTGAGCCATCTCTTTTGCACAGCATGGGTCAAGCTCTATGATGGCCTCACTCCACTGATTGCCGCAGAGTGATGCTGGCTTAGAATCTAGATACGCCAGGTACATCCGGGTCTATACTGTTTATGTTAGAGGAAATCTTGAGTGTATCCAGCAGGGATGCTCCACTGTAGACAGCTCATTAGTGCTGTTAGTCACTTTGCTGTGTTTTTGTGCACTGCATTTTAATGCAGAGATACCCCTACTTGTGCTAGTGGGCTAGGGCCTTATTCAGATTTTGCTGACTCTGATCATATCTAGGTATTAACTCATTGATTTTGATGGAGTCACTGCAAATTTACCCTAGCAGAAAACAGAACCAGTGCCCCTGGGCACATCCCCACATCCAGGGGCATGTGCTCACTGCGGCCAAAATAGTAATGGCACAGATTTGTGCCACTACTTTTTGCTGCAATGCATGCCCCTGCATGTGCGGTTTGGTGTGGGGCAAATTGCCCTGCCTTGGGGAAAACTGCTGGTTTCCCGCTCTCAGGGCTGGATTAACACATAGGCAAACTAGGCACATGCCTAGGGCCCTAAGTGAAGAAGGGGCCCAATTGTACTTATTTTACATACTATAATTATTGAATGAAAAAAGTAGGGGCCCATGAATTTGTTTGCCTAGCGCCCACTAAGGGTTTAACCCAGACCTGCCCACTCTCACTGTGCTGGGGGAGCCAGGGGACAACTAAAGCTGTGGAGACACTCTGGCTGGCAGCTAAGCATCTCCCAAGAAAAATAGGAAATATGGCAGGCTACTAGCTTGGCTTAGCAGAGAACTCCGTGGTCAGCTTAAACACAAAAAAGAAGCCTACAAGAAGTGGAAGGTTGGATAAATGACTAGGGAGGAGTATACGAATATTGATCAGGCATGCAGGGATAAAATACAGAAGGCCAAAGGACAACTGGAGTTGAAGCTAGCAAGGAACATGAAGGGTATCAAGGAGGGTTTCTACAAGTATGTTAGCAACAAGAGGCAGGCCAGGGAAAGTGTGGGTCTTTTACTGAATGGGGAAGGCAACCTAGTGACAGATGAGGAAGAAAAGGCTGAAGTACTCAATGCTTTTTTGACCTAAGTCTTCACAGGTAAGGTCAACTCCCAGGCTGCTGCACCAGGCAGCACAGTTTTGGGACAAGGTAAGCAGCCCTCAGTGGTTAAGAACAGGTTAGGGACTATTTAGAAAAGCTGGATGTATATAAGTCCACGGGGCGAGATTAAATGCATCCGAGGGTGCTGAGGGAGTTGGCTGATGCGATTGCAGAGCCACTGGCCATTATCTTTGAAAACTCATGGCAATTGGGGCAGGGCCCAGACAATTGGAAAGGGGCAAATATAGTGCCCAACTTTAAAAAAGGGAAGAAGGGGGATCCAGGAAACTACAGACCAGTCAGGCTCACTTCTATCCCCCCAAAAAATCATGGAGCTGGTCCTCATAGAATCCATGTCTCAGCACTTGAAGGAGAAGAAAGTGATCAGGAACAGTCAGCATGGATTCACCAAGAGCAAGTCATGCCTGGCCAACCTGATTGCCTTCTATGACAAGATAACTGACTGTGGATGCAAGGAAAGCAGTGGATGTGATATACCTTGATTTTAGCAAGGCTTTTGATATGGTCCCTGTGAGAGATTAGCCATGCCCGCAAAATAAAATTACAATTTCTCGCTTTTTATGGACTGGGTAATCGCCTTTATTTCTTGTCTGCCATGACTTTGATGGGTGAAAAAAGTATGAAGATAAACACAGTCCTGAGCAACGGGGTTGGTATCATATCTGCAGTTCAGAAGATTGAATCCTCTTCACAGGGCTCCACCATCCCCATACCCTGCACTTAGCGCACCTGATGTTTCAGCTTCATATTTATTATGTCTGTCCTAGAGAATTAACACTCTCAAAATACTTTGTTCTGTATCTCGCTCAGAACACTCTCACTCCTGGTTGCTTGCCCCATTCCTCCCCACACGAGTCCGAAGCAGACCATTGCTCCATTCAACCCTGTCCTTATCTAGCAATATCTGAATATGAGGGGTCACCTCTCCTAACTCACCTCCCCACTCGGTTTTGCTCTTTCTTCTTCTAGGTTCCCTGAAATGTACCCAGTGTCCACTGAAGTCAGACTCACTGACCTGGCTGTCTTTGCTGTCTCCTCTCTCTGGCTTTGCAGGTCAGACAGTCTTCGGGACTCTTCTTCTGGTCCCATCTCTCAGCCATATGCCATCACCCTCCCATGTTCCCACGGATCTTCTTCTGGGTGTTTTTCTTCTTTTTTCAGGAACTGACTACACATCCGGTTCCCCTTTAATTCTGCCAAGCTATCTGCTACATCCTCTGCAGCACTTTCTTGCCTCTTTCTCTGCCCCCGCAGCTCTTTGTTTTTGTTTTGGGCCTCTCTCTCCCCGATCCAGGTGTCTCCCTCCTCTCCACCCTGTTCTAGGTTCAGTGTGTTGTTCCTGTTCTCCCGGGCTCACTGCTGGGGTAAGTTCCTTTTCCCCTTTGCACCCTTGGAGCTGTGATGGGGCAAGCTTGCTGCCCTGTCTCAGTCTCCCACAGCATTCTTGCAAACAAGCTGTGGAAGTATGGGTTGGAGGAATGGACTGTAAGGTGGCTCAACAGGTAGTGATCAGTCGCTTGATATCTAGTTGGCAGTCGATATCAAGTGGACTGCCCCAGGGATCGGTCCTGGGGCAAGTTTATTCAATATCATCATTAAAGATCTGGAAGCTGGGATGGATTGCACCCTAAGCATGTTCAAGGATTACACCAATCTGAGAGGTATAGTAGATACGCTGGAGGGTAGGTAGATCTAAGATTCAGAGTGACCTAGATAAATTGGGGGATTGGGTCAAAAGAAATTGCATGAGGTTCAACAAGGACAAGTGACGAGTCCTGCACTTAGGACATAAGAAGCCCTCTAAAGGCCCTCTAAAGGCTGGTAACCCTCCAGGCAGCCTTGCTCCCTGCATGTGCAGCCCCCCCTCTTCCCCTGCTTTCAGTGTCTTGTATTCTCTCCCCTGATGGTCCATGTGGCCACCTCTTCCTCATTTCTCACACTTAGGTTAGCTCCCTTGCTTTGGTGAGTTCTTCCAGGTCTGGAGTGGGTGTGGGGAAGTGCTCCCAGGGTGTGGGGCTATTCAGGTTCCCCCACACTTATAGTAACAGCGCCCAGCCCTGTTATAGATCAAAGTAGGCATGAGCCCTCCTTAGGGTCAGCATTGCCAGTAGTGTCTGCAAACCTTGAAGGCTTTTCAACTGCAAAAAAGAGCTGATTGTAAATCTATCCAGAAAGTCCAGTGCAATGCCTTGTGTTTACAAAAGATGCACTGAGGGCCTCATAATAACCAGTCTTCAATACCTGGAATGACTACAGTGATTGAAAGACTACACATGAGCAATATGGAAGTGCCATATTTGTTAAAACTGGAACAGTCAAAATTTCTACAGGAAAGACTGAAGAAAACAACACTGAAATTCTGACCATCGAACTCAAAGGAATCACAATCACTTCAGTTACCAACCACCTCACATGAGTTTCACCTTTACAGATACACCAGGGATTACTCAGAATAAACTGCAGGTGGTCATCGGTGACTTTAACAGCCACAGCATGCAATGGGGCTACAATGAGACCAATACAGATGGTGAAACAATAGAAGCTTGGTCAGATGCATACCAGTTGAGTTTGATCCATGACCCAAAGCTACCTAAATCATTCAACAGCAGCTGCTGGAAACAAGGATACAACCCAGACCTTATATTCTCCAGCAACACCATTTCTAGGCTAAGTAATAAAAGGGTATTAGACCCTATCCTACATTCCCAACATGAACCAATTGGCATTAAAATAAAAGCCACAGTAACACCTATAGCAGTGCCATTCCACTGACATTTTAACCTTAAAAAGGCAAACTGGAAAGGCTTTTCCAGATACCTTGATGCCACAATAAAAACCATCAATGCATTGCCTGAGAACTATAACCAATTCATAAAAGCTGTACAGAAATCTGCAAAAAAGAACAGCCCATGGGGCTGTCACATGTATTTACATCCCAGCCCTCATGCCACAAACCACTGGCCTATATAAAGACCACAGGAGACAGTATGAACTAGATCCTTTTTCTGCAAATGCCTTCACTGCAGGTAAGGAGCCCATGTTAGCCAGTACAGAAGAATGCAGGAAATCCTTGCAGACCCTAACTGAATCAACTGATATGGCACATAGTAGCTGAATACTGGGATTAACATGCTGAAGATTGGGAAAGCAGCTAGCTTTGATGACATACTTACCAAATAAATCAAGCAATTCAGACCCCAGACTCAAGAATGGCTCCTCTGCTTATACAACTCATGCAGAGCCAGTCAAAAAACTCCAAAGATATGGTGACATGCTCAGGCAGTCCCACTTCTAAAGCCAGGGAAAGATCCATCTGTCCCAAAAAAACTTCAGACCTATTCTCTTCCATGCCACACATACAAATTGTACAAACAATTGATACTGAACCAGCTTGCCCCATGTGTGGATAAACACCTAATCCCTGAACAGAGTGGCTTTTGCCCTGTAAAATCAACAATGAGACAGGTGCTCAATCTAACTCAACATACTGAGGATGGTTTTGAAAGAGGCCAAATTACCGGAGCTGTGTTCATCAACCTAACAGCCACCTACAATACAGTCAACCACCAACAACTCCTCCACAAGACCCTGGAAATGTCAAAATATCTACACCTTACAAAGCTGATACAATCCCTGCTCAAATACAGAATTTTTTTTGTCAAATTGGTTGGGAACAAAGCAGATGGAGGCAACAGATTAATGGCCTCCCCCAAGGAAGCATACTTGTACCGCTGTTATATAACATCTATACAAATGAACAACCAATTGACATGAAAACAAAATATTTCATTCTATGCAGCTTACCTGTGCAAAACAGCCCAAAACACTGACTTTGACCATGCTGAAAAATCCCCTACGCACTAAGTGACCTAACCTCATACTACACTGAAACCAATTACATGTCACGTAGGGCTGTGCGAAGCTTCAGGTGCTGATTCAATTCAGAGGAGATTCAGCCTGATTCAGTGGGGCTTCTGGGGCCTTGTGGCAGAGCCCCCCATGCAGTGCAGGGAAGTGGGGGGCAGCAGGGGTCATCTGCCCCTGCCTGGCAGTGGCCGGTGAGTGCAGGGCTTTAAAAAAAAAGTGCCAGGATGCTGGGGCCAGGCCGGGCAGCCACTGACGGAGCTGGGAGAATGGGTGGGGGTGGGGACTGTTTGATTTGGAGATTCAGCTGATTCAGCGGGGGATGAATCTCTGAATCAGATTCGGTCAAATCGATTTGGGACAGTGATTTGAATCACTGAATTGAATCACTGTCCCCCGAATCAGGCAAATCCGAATCTGAAGCGAATACTAACTGCTTCACACAGGCCTAATGTCAACCCAGAAAAACTATGTGCCTTCCATCTGAAAAACCATGGGGCCAACTGCCTTCTCAACATTACATGGTCTGGGACCCCACTATCCCCCTGTCCAAACCCAGTTTACCTTAGAGTCACCCTCGATCAAACCCTCTCATACAAAGAGCACATCATGAAGGCAAAAAAAAAAAGTGAGCACTCCAGACAACATTCTATATAAGCTCACAAACTCAAAATGGGGGCTAGCCCCTCAACCATTTGAACCGCTGCGCTTGCTCCTAACTTCTCCTCTGCCAGGTATGCATACCCTTTAAGGGAGAGATGCATACACACTAAGCGCCTTGGCCCCATTCTAAATGATAGCTACTGATGCATCACAGGACATCTGAAGCCTACAAGCCTCAACAGTGTGTACCTGCCAGCTGGCATCACTCCACCTGACATCGAAGAGCAGTAGCCTGCAGGACAGAATGATCATGACAAACTGAAATGTGAGACCCCTGCTGTACAACTATCCCTCAGCACACAAATGTCTGAAGTCACGCAGGAGCTTCCTCACCTCTTGATGCCACACCCAAGGAGATTATAGATGTGGAATGAGAGACTGAAGAAAATACCTAATAGCAGAAAAAAGGATATCCCATCAGCTGAGTCCTTACCACCAGCGGCTGACAAACCATGGCAAAGGTGGCAATGTCTTAACCGCCTATATACCAGAGTCAGATGCTCCAAGGAACTAATGAAAAAGTGGGGCTATACCAATGGTTCAACCACATGTGACTGTGGCACGGAGCCTCAGCTTATGCAATGCCTGCTGCTTGAAGGCATATATACAGTGAAAGACCTCACAAAATACAATAAACGAACACAAGCATGTGTAACAAAATGATCAAATGTGATGTAAAGATGCAAGAAGAAAAATAAGAAGAAGCAGCAGGACACTGGCTGCTGTGGTTCCCCTACTTTAACTGTGGCAGATTAGGGTGTTAGGTCTGTGTTGTGTCAGGGTTGACAGAAGTCTTATAAGTGTAGTTTAGATTATGTTTTGTATGGAATGGTTTGGATAGGACTGATCCTGCCTCAGGCAGGGGGTTGGACTAGATGACCTCTGGAGGTCCCTTCCATCCCTGCTTCTCTATGATACTATGATTTAAGGTTAGACACAGAATCATAGAACATAGAAGGGACCTCCAGGGTCATCTGGTCCAACCTCCACAGGAAACTGCAGACCAACCACAGTAGTGATTAATAATGATCCTTCCAGGACCAGCTGTTCCCCACCTTAGGGAAGGATGGGCCCCACTGTCTGGGGCTGCAGCTTTTCACTCATGCTCTTACCTAACCCAATGAAGTGGTAATGAATCATCTTACAGTTAAGGATTCAGGCCATTTCAAACTCTAGTTATTATCCCCTCCTAGTCGCATGAGCCCAGATGCTGTTCCTGTTAGAAAAGCCTCCCCCAATACAGGTACTTTCAGGTTCAGTACTGCAGACAGAGAACTCCAACCTCTTCCCCACACTAGATGATTCCAGATCTACAACTGCTTAGCATTTCTTCCACTCTCCTGGGTTCTTTCCAGCCTCCATTCAACACAGGAAATCAACCTAGTTCCTCAGTAGAAACCAAGAATTCTTCTCCAAGTAACCATAAATATTTTCCTGAATTTGTACCTTAGAATGCTTATGCCATAAGGTGAGCTCCTTATTAACAAATTATCCCATGAGGGTGAAACATTCACCTCATCTGTATCCTCTTTATTTCTCTACGCTTGCAGCTTATCTGCACTCAGTCAGGTAAAAAAAAAGTTTGATTTTTTAATAACTTTTCTATTAAAAAGCCCAAATATATGGTTTCTTCTTGCCAAAGTCTTGTTTTTCTTTTGTTTTGTTTTGTATTGTTTGGGGGGGTTGTTTTTATTTTAACATTATTAATGCCAATGTAGGCTGTACAGGAGCAGGCCAGATGGCTTTGCATTGCTCTCTTACAAGCTTGAACAAATGTCAAAAACATCCTGACAATGATGGCTCATTTTGTGCCCTCAGATAATAGGGAATACCAAGACCCAAAAAATATTTCTCATCACACCAGGAAACATTTTCCTTAATAAACATTTGTCCTGTGTTACTGAAATCAACAGAAGATGCCTTAGCCAGTAAGGAAACTGCACTCCCATGCCAAAAAAAATACAGATTCATTTGGATGTTTTAAAAATTTATTTAATTATGTTCTCCCACAAATAGGAGCAGACAGTATCACAAAGCAAAACACTGAGTGCAGAACATGAATACAAGTTCATGTGTTGCCACTGTAGAATTGCCCCATATGTGTCATGGTAGGCAAAGTGGGCCCACCAAGCTATAGAGAACTGTGGCAAGGGAGAGAATGTGCTTCAAAAAGCTACACAGCATGCAATCCACCCCAAGCAAAGGCTGATGAAAACTGCAGTCATCAAAAATGGACTGGATGCCAGAGTGATACCTTCAATTACTGCCCAATAAGCAGTATGCCATGGTGAGGATGAAGTACGATGCACTCTGCAGAGATCAGATTATGGGTAAGGTCCTAGAATGAGTCACAAGCAATGGTAGCAGTTTGCTGAGGAATGCAGCAGAGCAGAGGTGGGGTGAGGAAGAGTCAGTACAGGACAGTGTCAGTAGAGGTCAGAGCACGAAGGTGAAACTCAGACCTGTGTGGGGTGGATCTAGGATTTTCAACAGGACTGCAATGAAGAGCTCAGTAGGGGGGTGGGGGGGGTGACCAGTAGTGGAAACCAGAGCTCTTGACAGCAAAGAGCTCCAGCTCACTGAACTACACAATCGAGAGTGGGGTGGGGGTGAAGCTGCACCACTACATCCCCTCTGGATCCATCCCTGGCTAATAGTCCTGACTCTGACTATTTCCTGAAAGAGCCTGGAGGAGGATGGGAGAAAGGGAGGAGAAGGGAAGGGAGGGGGGAGGAGGCGGGGAGAGGTGGGGTGAAGCGACAGAGATTATTTGCTCTAGAGAGGACAGTGCCTCAGCAAAGATGAAGCACACACCTTTGGGTAATTCAGCTACTGCCACTATCTCCCCAGCCCAAATCAAGAAGCAATTGTTTGGAGTGTTAAGGTGCTTGTACATGTGATGGGGTTTTAGACTCAGTGGCAACGCCCCTCCTGCCATGATGCACCCCCTGTCAAGCCGTGTTCCCTGTTTAGCTAGAGAGGTGGGGGCAGGCAGGAGCACCAGTGCCCCCCTGTGAGCACTGGCAGGGGAGCAGGACCTCCAGCAAGAGCAGCCATGCCGTTTCCAGAAGTGGCTGTGGGACTTCCGGAAGCAGCGCAGCCGGTTTTTGGTGAGTGAGATTGGCTGGGGGGGCCCCCCCCCCATCAGTGGGATCAGCCGCTGGGGGACCCCCCCCCCCGGTCACTGCTTGGTGTCAAGCGGGGCATGTGTCCCCCCTGACTCAAGAGGCACCAGTCACCCATGTTTAGACTTTAGGGTTGCATTCTATGCCCCCTAAATTGAAATGGTCCCAACTGCAGCTACCGCCCCTGCTCTCCCCAAGATAAAACGTAAGGTGTTTGTTGTGGGAGACTCCCTCCTGAGGGGGACTGAGGGGCCAATCTGCCATCCTGACCCCTTAGCCCGGCAAGTCTGCTGCTTCCCAGGGGCCCGCATCCGGGACATTACGGAGAGGATCCCAAAGCTCCTTAAACCCACAGACCACTATCCCATGCTCCTTATTCATGTGGGCACCAATGACACTGCTCGGAGCACTCCCAGCCAGGTCATGAGGCGCTACAGGGATTTGGGAGCGGGGCTTAAGGGTCTGGGGGCACAGGTAGTGTTCTCGTCGATCCTCCCAGTCTCAGGCTATGGGCTGAGAAGGGACAGGAGGATCTATGTGGTCAACCAAAGACTGCAGCGCTGGTGTCGTCAGGAAGGCTTTGGCTTTCATGACCACAGCCCGCTCTTTGGCGAGAGAGGCAGCGAGCTGCTGGGAAGGGATGGCCTCCACCTCTCTCCCCTAGGGAGGAGGCTCTTCTCAGCCAGACTGGCTGACCTGCTCCACCGGGCTTTAAACTAAGCC
>NW_005842932.1:103990-106750 GCF_000455745.1 Alligator sinensis
GACCAAAATGCTGGCTTGCATCCATAGATGCTTCTCAAGCAAATCCCGGGACGTCATTCTCCCCCTGTACTCGGCCTTAGTGAGGCCGCAGCTGGAGTACTGTGTCCAGTTTTGGGCTCCACAATTCAAAAAGGATGTGGAGAAGCTTGAGAGAGTCCAGAGAAGAGCCACGCGCATGATCAGAGGTCAGGGAAGCAGACCCTACGATGACAGGCTGAGAGCCCTGGGGCTCTTTAGCCTGAAAAAGCGCAGGCTCAGGGGTGATCTGATGGCCACCTACAAGTCTATCAGGGGTGACCACCAGCATCTGGGGGAACGTTTGTTCACCAGAGCGCCCCAAGGGATGACGAGGTCGAATGGTCACAAACTACTTCAAGATCGTGTCAGGCTGGACATAAGGAAGAACTTCTTTACTGTCCGAGCCCCCAAGGTCTGGAACAGCCTGCCACCGGAGGTGGTTCAAGCGCCTTCACTGAACACCTTCAAGATGAAACTGGATGCTTATCTTGCTGGGATCCTATGACCCCAGCTGACTTCCTGCCCTTTGGGCGGGGGGCTGGACTCGATGATCTTCCGAGGTCCCTTCCAGCCCTGATGTCTATGAAATCTATGAAATCTATGAAATGGTGAGTTTCTAATTGAAACAGTGGGTTTTATTTTTCTGTCACTGTACATGTGTTATTGTTCTGGTGGCCGCAGGCACCTGCTGAAGGCAGAAACAGCAAGAGGCCTCATCCTTCTTTTTTCACCTCTCTTGTGGCCGGGGGTGGGGCATTAATCTGTGCCATTAATCTGTCAGTTTGCCCCCTGCCTGTGGAAGAGGTGAACAGGCTCTGCAAAAAAAAACAAACCTGCTTCTGCCTTCAGCAGGTTATCCTGGCCAGCAGGACACCTGGGGCCACCTGGGAATGGGCTGGCTTGCCCATGAGGCAGTGCAGGAAGGTGGCAGCAGTGCAGCTGGGTGTGCTGGCAACTGGAGAAGGCAGTGGGGATTATGCACGGGGTGCTGGAAGCCTGGATGGGCTCGGGGAAGCTAGCAGGCCACCTGGGCAGCCCTTCATCCCATGCACCATCCCTGCACTGTCCCAGAGGCAAGCCAGCCCATTCCCAGTTGGCCTCAGATGTCCTGCCAGCCACAGGAGCCTTTTGAAGGCAGAAGCGGTGAGAGTCCCAATCCTTTTTTTCTGTAGAGCCTGTATGCTAGTGCTGGGCAAAACACCATCATTTCATTTCGACATCCATTTTGCCATTTCAAAGGGACAGTGTTTCATTTTGTCGTTTCATTTTGAGTTTCAAACCACTGTACCGTTTCATTTTGTCAAAACTGTCACTGTTTCAATGCATTTTGACATTTCACCCATAGGCTATAATGGGGAATCATGAAAATGCCTAAAACTTTGTCATTTCATGCCTGATTTGGATGAAAATTGCAGGGATGGTAGCCCCTTCTGGGGGCCTGGGACCGGCACTGGGAGCAGCCTGCACCCAGTGCCAGGGAAGACTGATGCTGCCACTGGCCCCAGGCAGCAGTGGTGGCCTCCTGTCATCCATCCCGATGGTGGGAGGCAGGGGAGAGCCAGGGCTGCACTCCGAGTGCCTCCGTAGCCCTGTAGAGCTCAGCCTGGCGTCTGGAGGCAGAGCGCAGCCCTGGCTCTACCCACCATTGTCTCTTCAAACTTCCATGCACTACTACAAGGAATAATACCCAAAATACCAAGTAGACTCTATAATATGTCACAAGTAAAAGCAGGGGAGACAAGGGCCTTGCCAATGTCCTGCTACTACAGTGACAAGGAAGTAGCTCGTTAATAGATGCTCACATGATCCTACAAAAAGGACCATGCACCACACTACAGAGGAGAGCAAAAACTGGCATAGTCAGTGTCAGTATGACCTAGGGGGAAAATTCCTTCCTGATCCCAAATTTGGCAATGGATCAGACCCTGAACAGAAAAGAAATACCCTTTAATGAGAAACCTCTGGGTTTTCTAAGTACCAGCAGGAGCCTCAGTACACCCCAGTCAAAAATCCCCAGCCTTAGTTTTGATCAAAGTCCTAGTGCTTCAGAGGAAGGCAGAAAAAAATCCTGAAACCACGAGCATTGAGGAGAAAAAAAATCCTTCCTCTGGCCCCAACTGACAACCGAAAAAACACTGAAGTATAGGACTACAAGATACCATCTGCATTACACCTCCATTTGTACTTCAGTCTCGGGACCACGATCACATGACTCCATATCACACCTACCATTGATATGACATAATTCCCTGTCCTGTGATATCATCAGTTCCATATACTTACTCAGTTCAAGTCCTAAAACAATTCAGGTTCCTTGTCACCACATCACTTTAACATCACCCAAGAGTGCAAAGGAATAATTCATAAAAGCATATTTGTTATATGATTTGTATATTAATTAAGCAAGTCTGTATGATCTGATAGCATAAGACATCAACCTTTTTTTAATTGACTCATTAAAACTTTTTGATCCATCTGTCTCTCTGTTTATCTGAACTCCTCTTGCTTCATAGTCTGGAAAATGTACTAACAACCTGATATTAGAGGAAATATACATCAAAGAAAGAGAGGAGTAATTGCCCAAAGGCTTTTATTTCATATTTCATTTCATCATGTTATTTACCAGTAGCTGTCCTGGAAGACAGTGATGGCAGCCCGTCCCAGATGGACCTAAGAAAGAAACAGATGTGAGGAGTGGATGGCCAAGTGGGTGCTGGGTTCCTGGCATATCAGGCAAGCTGA
>NW_005842932.1:106771-115341 GCF_000455745.1 Alligator sinensis
CAGGAATGCACAGGCGTCACAGAATGCTGTGTTGGCAGAAAGGCAAAGGGAGGCCATTTTCTCTGTAAAATTTCAGTATGCGAGAGAGTTTTCTCCTTGGTCAGAATGAGGTCGGTCAGCAGTACTCCTGCACATACAGCCCCTTTTTGCATTTTCCCCCAGTGCCAGAGTCAGATGTCCCCCAAAAGAGAGCAGTATTTCTCAAAGGGGCAGGTCCTGCATTCCTGGCAGGAAGCATTAACAGACTAGCCTCCATTATTTGTAAGCAAGATACCTTGTTAGCATTATTACCCCTGGTCCAGGAAAAGTGGACTGCCATGTGACATGTTGTTACCACACTTTGGATCTTTAAAAGATGGTTGGATGCCATTAGTGCCATGGCCCCATGCTCTCTTTTGGGAACTGTATGCTGGGTTCTGCATCTATAACTTGTCCATAACTTTTGCTGTGAGAGGGTTTTTTGGGGGAGGGGCTTCCTGTAAAGGCAGAAGTAAGACAGGGGTGCCCACTGTCACCCGGACTTCTTGTATGTGTGATAGAACCACTAGCACATCAAGTTAGGATAGATAAGGTCATTTCAGGGGTGATGGTGGCAGGGGGAGGGGATGTTTAGCGTTTTTTATGTATGGATGATGTCATGGTAGTGGTGAGGAATGAAGGGTCTCTTAAATAGGCATTGAGTCATATTATGGATTATGGGGAGGCAGCTGGAGCACGGATTAATAAGGGGAAAAGAACGCTTTTGGTGGGGGGAGATTGGGGAGAGCTGGGCACACACGGGTTGCAGGTGATTCGGGATGGGTTGAAAATATTGGGAGTTACTATGGATGTGAAGTGGAAAGGGGAGATAGCATGGGATGCACTGACAACACGAGTGAGACAGGTATTCAATTTGTGGAGTACACAGGGATTATCCTTTCAAGGAAAGGTTTGTTTAATAAAACAGGTGTTGCTCATGATGATCCTATTTGTAGCATTGGTGTATCCACTGTCCTGGCTTCAAGACAGGAAAATGCAATGGGAGGTGTGTTTATTTTGGGGAGGAGGGAAGACAGAGAGTGTTGCATGGAAGGAGTTATACAAAGGGGAGGAATTGGGGGAATGGGGATTACCAAGAATAGAGGGTTTTGTTTATGTGCACTTTTGGAAATGAGTAGTGAGAGAAGCAAGGGGAGGGATAAGGAAAGCAGTGGGATTCTGTAGGTATTGGGCAGAAAGGTACTTAAGACAATGGGGGCTATATGGGGATCAGTGGATAGGGTTGTGGGCATGGAAGCCAGCATTGTATTATGCTTAGGGGTGGAATTTTCTTAGGACATATGAATTGGGGGTATTAGGGTGGATGGGTTATAGGATAGGAAGGTGTTTAAGGTTATTAGGGGAAGGGATAGGATCACGGATATAGAGGATTTATCTTTAGCACAGGTGAGACGGGTGTGGAAGGGGTTAGTGTGGAAACAGTGGAAGGGGGAGCACAAAGATTTTGCGTGGAGGGTGGTATGATGGATATTTCTGGTTAGGGAGACAGAGTAGATGGGGTTTAGCCAGATCAGCAGTGTCCAAGGGAACTGCGTTGGCAGGAGGAGATGGTATAACATGTTCTGTGGGAGCGTTTCTTTGCACAAAGGGTGTGCGACTGCATCATTTTCTTAGGGTGATGGGTTGGGGGCAAAACATTAGCTTTGAGAATGTAAGATATGGGTTGGTGGCCGAAGGGGAAAGGGAGTGGGAGGTGAAGGTCTGTATTTTGTGTGTCAGATTGGCTATCTGGACAGTCTGGTATATACTTGTCATGCGGGGGGGTGTTTTTCGGTGAAGGGATGCCTGCAACTTGCTTAGTCTGAAATACAGTTTTATAGGGACGAAGGGGCTGCAATTATTGGTGGGGAAAAGGGAGATGATTTATGGGCACAAACAAACCAGAATCTGCTCTTTGAACCACGTGGCGTTGGATGCAGTGGAGAAATGTACAGGAAACAAAGAAGGGAGAGATGAAGGGATGGTAATGTAATTATAGTTAAACTTTTCTCATAAATTGAGTGTTTGATTAATTCATTTTGGTGTTTGAGGGTTATGTGAGGAATTTTGGAAAATTAGACTGGCAAATAAATAAATGAGGAATAAATGATTTATGGTTTGTAAAATCATTTGGAGAAATTAATCAGTATTGTATGTAACCGCCTTGTATGTAAAAAGATGTAAATAAGTTGTTGTGACAAGTTTTTCTAAGTTTTGATTTGATGTATATTTGTACAATTAAGTAGTAATATTGTAATTAAGTAGTATCGTTGATGTATGATGATGTGGTATAGATTTGCAGCAAGCTCTGCAGTAAGCTCTGCAGCAAGCTCTGCAGTAAGCACTCCCTGTTAAAGTACACAAGCAGCCTGTTCTCCTGTCTTCAGCTGTGACCATCCTTAACAGTCAGCCTACTCCACCTAGACCTCTCCCTACTGCTGGTGTTCCCTTAAAGTAAGAGGGGCCTCTGGCTCCCTGTTATAGACACCTATATGCCAAATAGCTTGGGGGAGGGCTGCAGAAACTTTCCCGCCCCGGAACAATCTGTCCTAGCCTGGTCCGACACCCAAAAGGGCTCCTCTGGCAAACATGGCCTTTTTGAGAAAGAGGCCCTATCCAGGACTGCAGGAACTGGGGAGTGGAATTTTGAATGGTGCTGGGTCCCAGGACAAGACCCACGTGATCCCTGCCTAACCCAGGTGATTCCTCTTGACCCAGGAGACGTGATCCACAGTGGGAGAGCGGAAGCCAGGCATCATAGGCTGGGAGTCTCAGAAGGAAACCCTAAAGGGACAGGGGAACTGGTGAAGGAGGAGAGCACCCAACAGAGAATGCCACTCACAGAGGGTGAGGGGCAGGACACCTGCCTATATGTGGTTATATTTGTGTTGGATGGACTTAAAGTAATTCCCAGTAGTCGTCCAGGGAGGGACTACACCTAGCTCCTGACTGTGAAGTTTTAACAGCAGGGCTAGCAGCTATGTCTACCAATTCAGAAGGCCTGTGGTTGGGGGTGTAGGGGTAGAGGACCCCCTATTATAGGCCCAGAGGGGCCATACCAGAGGCCTTGTTGGACTATTTTGCAACTGTGGGAGCATCACTGCCAGTGGAGCCTTCTGCTTCCTACAGGGAGTATTCTACTGAACTTTCTATGAAGTCATGGCAGGAAAGTGCCCAGGGGGGTAGGGGTCTGTTCCAGCAGGCCCACAGTGAGGGCCAAGCCTCATGGGAGAGGTCTTGGTACAGACCCAAAAAGGGGGGCACTGGCCTATGAATCCTACTTCTCTGCCCTCCTTGGATGATTTTCCCAAGGAGCCAAGGCAAGTTGATGGGGACTCTGCTTGTACTGAGGCAAGCCATGCCACTACACAGCCACTTCTGCAAAACACAAAAAGTCCCTACTGTCAGGAAAGAGATTAGCCCAGCCAGAATAGAGGGATCTGGGTTGGATGGTGCCCATGTCCCTCTATGTTTCTACCATCCTGTTACCTTTCTTCTGAGAGCAGGGACCACTGTAGGCCCCCATCCTTCACTATTCCTGATAATGCTGCACCTCTCCCATTCAGCCATATCTGAGTTAGGGCAAGTTATACTAACGGAATCCGGTACTTCATACAATTTTATGGACCCAAATTTTGTCAGATCAAATCACATTTCTGTATAATGCAAAGCCAACCCAGTGGAAAAATTGAAATGGTGGTTCAGTGCTCACTTCGGGCCCAGTCACCTTTAAAACTGTTCCCTGCCAAGTCACCTTCCAAGACTACTGTGAGTTGCTACAGTTCCACCCGATTTGGTCTGCCCATGATGCTATGAAGCTGGAGATCCATCAGCTTGCCCTCTGCAATCCACAGATCCATTGTCAATCTGGGACAGTCCGGTTCAATTCATAGACTATTGCTGGGGAACATGTCCAGCATGGGTAAGGGCTACCACATGACCTGCGCCAAAACCCTCTTCAGGGAGATCCTGTATGCCCAGGAGCTCTAAAGCATCTGCACTCCAGCTATCAACCTCTCAGGAGGTAGGGCCTTGATTTGCTGAGGATTTGATGACCTCAAATAAATGGCTCCGCTCCCTGGCATGACCTCAGGGGGCATGTCCCACAGTGTCCCGGAGCCAGCAGAGCCTCATTCGGGGCAGGCAGCGGCTCCTCCCCAAGGTGAGGCAAGGCAGGGATGGAGGCTGGGGCGGGGTGCTGGCGTGGGCTCCGCTGGTTCCAGGGAACTGCTCCACTCCCCGGCCCTGATGCGGGGGAGCAGAGCACTTCCCTGGAGCTGGCGGAGCCTGTGCCAGGCTCCCGCCCCAGCCTCTCCTGGTGCATGGCCTTGAAAAGGCTGTGTGCAGCCACACTTTTAGTTGCGTGCAGCCACACAGACGTGCACCTTAGAGGGAACCTTGTTTACACCCCAGGCTATTTACTCAAGGAGCTGGCTAGCTCCTTGTCAAACTACCCTTGACAGTTTACTCAAGGAGCTTGCTAGCATCATAGCTCAGCCCGTGGCATGAATCTTTGAGAACTCCTGGTGCTCAGGTGAAGTGCCCAAAGATTGGAAGAAGGCCAATGTGGTGCCTATCTTCAAGAAAGGGAGGAAAGTAGATCCAGCAAACTACAGGCCCATCAGCCTGACCTCTATCCCGGGGAAGGTCTTAGAAAAGATTATCAAAGAGACCATTCTTAACAGACTGGTGGATGGCAACATCCTGAGGGATAGCAAGCATGGCTTTGTTGCAGGTAGGTCCTGCTTGACCAATCTTATTTCCTTTTGTGACCAGGTGTCCTATCGCCTGGACAACAGAGAAGAGATTGATGTCATATATCTTGACTTTAAAAAAGCCTTTGATCTGATATCCCATGATCACCTCTTAGCAAAACTGGCTAACTGTGGCCTCAGCCTCACCATGATCTGCTGGCTGGGGAATTGGCTCCTTGGTCAGAGCCAGAGGGTGGTGGTTGATGGAAGTCAATCATCATGGTGCCCTGTGACCAGTGGGGTCCCTCAAACCTCTGTCCTTGGGCCTATACTATTCAACATCTTCATTAATGATGTGGACATTGGTATCAGAAGCAGACTGGCCAAGCTCGCCGATGACACCAAACTCTGGGGTAAAGCGTCCACACCTGAGGACAAGAGGGTGATCCAGGCTGACCTTGACAGGCTCAGGAAATGGGCGGACAAGAATCTGATGGTGCTTAACACAAAAAAATGCAAGGTTCTCCACCTTGGGAAGAAAAACCAACAGCATCCTTATAGGCTCGGCAGTGCTACGCTGGCTAGCATTACGGGTGAAAGGGGTCATGACTGACCACCAAATGAACATGAGCCTTCAATGTGATGCTGCGGCTAGTAAAGCAAGCAAAACACTGGCTTGCATCCGTAGATGCTTCTCAAGCAAATCCCAGGACGTCATTCTCCTGTTGTACTTGGCCTTGGTGAGGCTGCAGCTGGAGTACTGCGTCCAGTTTTGGCCTACACAATTCAAAAAGGATGTAGAGAAACTTGAGAGAGTGCAGAGGAGAGCCACGCACATGATCAAGAGTCAGGAAAACAGACCTTATGATGAGAGGCTGAGAGCCATGGGACTCTTCAGGCTGGAAAAGCACAGGCTCAGGGGTGATCTGGTGGCCACCTATAAGTTTATCAGGGGTACTCACCATGATCTGGGGGAATGTCTGTTCACCAGAGTGCCCCAAGGGATGACAAGGTCTAATGGTCACAAACTCCTCCATGACCGTTTCAGGCTGGACATAAGGAAGAACTTCTTTACTGTCTGAGCCCCCAAGGTTTGGAATAGACTGCTGCTGGAGGTGGTTCAAGCATCTACTTTGAATGCCTTCAAGAGACAATTGAATGTTTATCTTGCTGGGATCCTATGATCCCTGCTGACTTCCTGCCCCTGGGTCAGGGGGCTGGACTCAATGATCTTCTGAGGTCCCTTCCAGCCCTAATGTCTATGAAACCTATGAATCTATGAATCTATGTTGCAACTTGAGCACATGTTTTCATGCAGGGTGGGTAGCTCTGGATTCTTGATTCAGTCCATGTCATGCTATTTCTGCCACTCCCACTCACTTTTCCATCTCCTGTTGTTACTGTAAGGTTTCAAAATACTGAGATCCATGCAGCAGACTCTTCCTCCCTTTGGGGTGATCCTGGGCAATTGTCTCCCATGAGTTGATGTTGATATTGCATTTTTACAAGTTGGCCTTGAGAATGTCCCTGAAGTGCTTTCTCTGCCCCCCTTTTGAGTGTACGCCTTGGATGTGGACAAATTGGAGAGAGTCTAATCGACGGCAATGAAAATGATGAGGGGGCTGGGACACATAACTTATGAGGAGAGGCTGAGGGAACTGGGCAGAAGAGAAGACTGAAAAGGGATTTAACAGCAGCCTTCAACTACCTGAAGGGGGGTTATAAAGAGGAGGGAGCTAGACTGTTCTCAGTGGTGGCAGATGACAGAACAAGGAGCAGTGGTCTCAAGTTGCAGTAAGAGAAGTTTAGGTTAGATATTAGGAAACATTTTCTCCCTAGGAGGGTAGTAAAACAGTGGAACAGGTTACTCAGAGAGATTTTGGACTCTGCATCTTGGAAGTTTTTAAGACCCAGCTAGACAAAGCCTTGGTTGGGATGATCTAGTTGGGGATGGTCCTGCTTTGAGCAAGAGGCTGGATTAGATGACCTCCTGAGGACACTTTCAACAGTCATTTTCTGTGATTCTATGATTCTATGATATAGTGTATTGTTACTCGGAAGCAGATCTTCAGACAAGCATTGGCGTCTTTACTGAGGTATACAAAAAATGGGACTGTTGCTTAATATTCAGAAAACTAAGGTCCTCCATGAACAAACTCTTAATGAACAGTCTGCAGGTCCAGTAATTCAGGCTTATAATGAGACTCTGGAGAACATTGAGTATTTCCCATACCTTGGAAGCCATCTCTCACAGAAGACTCATATCAACAAAGAATCCACCATAACTTCAAATGTGCAAGTGAAGCCTTTGCATGCCAGAGGAAATGGGTATTCAAAGATTGCAACATCAGATCCAAAACTAAGTTCATGGTTTATCAAGCAATTGTGATCTCCACCTTACTGTATGGAGCTGAGACGTGGACAATGTACAAGAGACACCTCAAGTTATTGAAGAAGTACCATCAATGCTACCTGCAGAAGATCCAGTGAGAAGATAGATACACCAACATTAGTATCCTTTCACAAGCAAACACCACAAGTATTGAGGCAATGATCATCCAACATCAACTTTGTTGGGCCAGCCATGTCACTTACAACTCCATACTCCCAAAGTAAGTTTTATTCTCTCAGCTCAGTCATAGAATCATAGAATTATAGAATCACAGAAAATGAGGGTTGGGAGGGACCTCAGGAGGTCATCTAATCCAACTTCCTGCTCAAAATAGGACCAACCCCAACTAGATCATTCCAGCCAGGGCTTTGTTGAGCCAGGCCTTAAAAACCTCAAAGGATGGAGATTCCACCACAGCACTACAGCATGATTGAAGTCAGGGTGCTCTTGGTTTTGGCTCAGAGTTGGCTGCGATTCATCAGTTACCATTCATTCAGTAGTTTAGCTCCACTCTGACTGGAACCTTGTTGGTTGTTAGATGTAGCATCATGGTAAGGAATATCAAGAAGAGTGTTGGAGTGATGATGCAGCCTTGATTAACTCCTGTTCTAACCTCGAAGGGATGTGTAATACATCCAGACAAAGAATGGTGATGAATTTTGGTGGGCATCTGTACTTCAAAAGGACCCTCCATGGCACTTCTCAGTTGACAGAGTCAAAGGTTTTCATGAGGTCAAAGAAGGCCATATAGAGAGGTTTATGTTGTTCCTGGCATTTTTCCTGCAGCTGGCAAGTTTCATAGATTTCATAGACATCAGGGCTGGAAGGGACCTTGGAAGATCATCGAGTCCAGCCCCCCGCCCAAAGGGCAGGAAGTCAGCTGGGGTCATAGGATCCCAGCAAGATAAGCATCCAGTTTCATCTTGAAGGTGTTCAATGAAGGCGCTTGAACCACCTCCGGTGGCAGGCTGTTCCAGACCTTGGGGGCTCAGACAGTAAAGAAGTTCTTCCTTATGTCCAGCCTGAAACGATCTTGAAGTAGTTTGTGACCATTCAACCTCGTCATCCCTTGGGGCGCTCTGGTGAACAAACGTTCCCCCAGATGCTGGTGGTCACCCCTGATAAACTTGTAGGTGGCCATCAGATCACCCCTGAGCCTGCGCCTTTTCAGGCTAAAGAGCCCCAGGGCTCTCAGCCTGTCATCGTAGGGTCTGCTTCCCTGACCTCTGATCATGCGCGTGGCTCTTCTCTGGACTCTCTCAAGCTTCTCCACATCCTTTTTGAATTGTGGAGCCCAAAACTGGACACAGTACTCCAGCTGCGGCCTCACTAAGGCCGAGTACAGGGGGAGAATGACGTCCCGGGATTTGCTTGAGAGACGTCCCGGGATTTGCTTGAGACGTCCCGGGATTTGCTTGAGATCATCGAGTCTGACCCCCTGCATAGGCAGGGAAGAGTGCTGGGTG
>NW_005842932.1:116343-126287 GCF_000455745.1 Alligator sinensis
TCAGTTGTCAGTTGCCCCATCTGGGTCAGCAGGGGTCCAATGTTGCCCCTGCTTTTCCTCCGGCTCCCCACATATCTGAAAAAGGACTTCTTATTGTCCTTGATGCTCAAAGCTAGCTGGAGTTCAGTTGCAGCCTTGGCTTTCCTGGTCTGCTCCCTACAGGACCGGACCAGTGCAGAATAATCCTCCTTGGAGGTGACTCCCATCCTCCATCCTTTGTAGGCCTTTCTTTTTAGCCTCAGGAGATCTGCTAGGTCCCTGGAGAGCCAGGGGGGCTGCTGTGCCCTCTTGCTGCCTTTCCTCCGAGATGGAATAGACTTAGTTTGTGCATTGAGGATCGCTCCCTTGAGGAGCAACCACTCCTCTTGAACTCCCCTCTCCCTGTGGTCACGGTCCCTTAGGGCCTCACTGACAAGCCTCCTGAGTTTGTCAAAGTCGGCTTTCCTGAAGTCAAGGACTTGCGCGTTGCTGACCGACTTGCCAGCTTTTCGGCGGATGGTGAAGGTGATCAGCTCATGGTCACTGTCACCCAGCTTCCCATCGATCACTAGGTTGCCGACTAGGTCATCCCCAGTAGCCAGTACCAGGTCGAGCAGCGCTTTGCCTCCCGTTGGCCCATAGACTTCTTGAGTCAGGTAGAGGTCATCCACGCACGAGAGGAAGCTCTGTGACCGCTCAGATTTTGCTGAGCGATCCTCCCACGAGATGTCTGGGTAATTGAAGTCACCCATGACAACCATGGTCCTGGAGCAAGCTGCCTCAGCCAGTTCCTGGGCAAACTCCTGGTCAAGCTCAGGACTTTGCTTCAGAAGTTGTGAAGATCATGCCAGTTGTAGCTCGTGATGTCCTAAACCCATGCAAAGATTCTGGGTGGAGCTCTTCAGCAAGTAGAAAGAGATAGTTCAGGAGGATTTTCACAATGATCTTTCCTGTAGTGGACAGCAAGGTGATCCCTTGGCATGCAGGCAGGTAAAAGCAAGACAAATCTCAGATTCAGAAAAGCAATGTTGTCACAAAAAGACAATAGCTGAGCAGAAAATCCAAACAAATGCACAGACATATTCTAAGACTGATTGCAGGCTACCTGGAACCTGAAAATTAATGTCACTCTGCAAGGGGAAGATTGGCAGATTATAGGCATCACATAGAGAATGAGCCACAGGACAAATTGTCTGGTGTTAGCACAGGACAATGTTGATTGAGTCTGATTAAAGTGTTACAGTAGAGGGGTTTTTCCTCTCTCCTAGCCTGACACAAATTGCAGCTGTTAGAAAAGGGCTTACTTAGCATTCAGCACTGCATAAACTTAGGTGAGCTTTGGCTATGCATTAGTTACCAGTGTGTATGCCCTGGTCACCCATGTCATTTTCTCTTAGCATTTGTGCAGTAGTATGTTTTCCCTGGGAGCAGGTGTAAAGCAGCTCCCTTCTAGATTTATGATTCATATGTAATTTTAGTGATATAAATCAGGTCCATTTGTGATCTTAATTTACTGTTTCTTTTATCCTGGCCATAACCCTATTAAGTCAAGTAGTGAGTTGTTTTTATTCACTCAATAATGGAATATTGCACACTCAACTTTTCTAATACTAATATTATTTTGTTAGCACTCCAAACCATCATTAGTATGCTTTCTAAATCAGTGCTGTAATGTTTGTACCAAGTAAATGTAAAGGCAGGCAAGGTTCTTTGAGTAGATGCAATATCTTTTATTAGACCAACTGAGTAGTTGGGTAAAAGTTCTTAGCAAGCTTTTGGGCGCAGTCACCCTTCTTCAGGCATAGGGAGTCTCTGCTGTTCAGAGACTGCAACAGGCATTGCTGTAACAGGCTTTGCCGCCATATATTTATTATCATAGGACTAACAGCTTGTGCAGAATGAGGTCCTATTTTCTCACTATCACCTGGGCCCAATCTTACAAATGCTTATGTATCTGAATTACTTTACTCCCCAGAATACTCCTGTTTAATTCAGTGGAATTATTCCTCTGAATAAAAGATGCATTCATGTAAGTGTTTGCAGAATCAATCCCTTAATTAATAGGAATTAGGGAACAACAGAAACATTTATAAAAAAGAAATAAAAACATATCCATGACTATGTGCTGGTCTACTTTATACTGACTTTTAAAAAAGAATTAATCTTGGTGATGAATATTGCTATGGCAGATGTCACCAGCATAATTCTTATCCAAGTTATTTTTCTTAATGTGTGAGCAAATGTGCTGCTGCTATAAGACATACCATGCATTTTCTTTGTTGCAAAAGGCTCTGTGAAGTTGTCACAGAGACAATTCCCCATCCTAGGGGAGAGCTATGGCAGCAGCAGACCTGAGGCAGAGTTGCCTCTGTGGACCAGAAACTGGTATGGGGCTGAAATTCTAGGAAGGCAATTGCCCTACATGCAGTTTGATCACCTTTGTTTCAGAAATCATTTGTGTGTAAAGAAAACTAGTTACATTTGGACTATATACCTCCTCTGTGGGTATGTCTATGTGTGCAATTAATGCACAGTAAGGTTACTGTGCAGTAAAATAAGGTGCAGTACCCCCAGGAACATGTCTACACATGCACCCTGTCAGGCACAGGTTTGCTCCCAATGGCAACAGCCAGGTCCAGGGTGGCTCCTGTCTTGCTCTGCCCTCTGCACCAGCCAGCAGGAGCTCCAGGCTCCCCCAGGTGCCATCTCAGGGACTGGCAGGGGACACAGAGGCTGGTCCCAATGTGCATGGGGCAGAGAGCTGTGCCAGCTGCAGGGGCAGCTGTCTCCTGGCCCTGTGCACGTGGAGATGGGTCCCCATGTGCATGGGGCTGGGAGTGCTGTGGGGCTGCAGGAGCAGCTGTTGCCCAGCCCCATGCACATGGGGACCCATCCCCATGTGCACAGGGCCGGGAGACAACTGCCCCTGCAGCTGTCACAGCACCCCCCTCATAGGCGCTTAGCCTGGCAGCAGTGTCATATCGTGTCGTGTCGTGTCGTGTCGTGTCGTGTCGTGTCATCCCATCCCCCCCACTGCCTGGGCTGACCGGGAGCAAAATTGCTCCTGGTCAGCATCTACATGTGTGGTACTTGTGCAGTAGCTACTGCACAGTTCATCTACTACCTGTGTTTTCAGCTTGGAAAGGGGAGATGTGATGACTGTATATAGGCAGAGGTGAAGATAGAGTTGAACAAACCTAAGAGAAAGTCTGATGGCTGTGTATGGGAGGGGGAGGATTTGTTGGCAGAAGTTAAGAAAACTCTTTGTAAAAGCAACTCCTGCCTCAGTGAACTGAACCCACAATACAACAGTACTGTGTCACTTTGGGCCTAGCTGATACAAGCCAAGGGGGCATGCTCATAGACATTCTGACACTCTTGCAGGGTCTGGACATTGCCCTCACTTCTCACAAAAACTGTCACATCATCAGTATACACTGTGGCCTTAACTAAGTAGTTACTGCAGCAGTTCCCAAACTGTTGGTTGTGACCCCAAATGGGATGGGGTCGCAGGGGTGGGGAGCTATAGGTTGGGAGTGAGGGGCCATGCTGAGCAAATGGGGTCATACTGAGGAAATGGGGCCATAAATGGGGTCATGCTGGGGAAAAGTTTGGGAAGCATTGAGCTAGTGGTGGGAATGAGACCAAAGGGAGAGAAAGACCTTTCAGGTAGTGTTACAGCACATGGAGCAGTAAGAGCATAGAGTATTCTAGAGCAGGTGCACCCATGCCAGACATGGGGAATGGGGCACAGAGCCCTCCATTCATTCTCAGGATGCTAGAGATGTCCCGGTGCAGGACCTAAATGGTAAAGATGAAGAGGGGCTCAAAGCCAAATACTCTAGAATCTGAAACAAGAAGTTGTATTTGACTTGATCAAAGGCTTTCTCTGGATCCAGGGAGACAAGGCTGATGTTCAAACTAAATTGTTCTGTAGCTGCCAGCCGGTCACAGCAGAAATAAATTGTCCTCGACGGTTTTGCTGAGTATGTGGCAGCTCTGTTCAGTGCCCATAACTGAAGCCATAACTGTTTTGAGCCAGTTGGCCAGGGCCCCAGACAGGATTCTGAAAACAGTATGCAGGAACAATACTAGTTGCCATTTCTTCATGTCACCGAGATCTGTGGGCAGCAGGATCAGGACTACTCACTGGCAGCTGACTGGTAAGATCTCATCCTGAAGGCTCTCTTCAAAGATGCGCAGGAGGTCTGGGATGTTTAGGGGCCTTAAAATCTTGTAGAATTCAGTGGGTAATTTTCTGAGCCTTCCCCGTGATTCAGCTCTCAGTGGGAGCAGTCAGCTGTGCCAGGGATAGCTCCTACACAAGCTCATCTGCAGCTGACAGTGTGGGGGGAGGTTCTTATGCAGGTGTTGAGTAGCCTCTGGGCAGACAGTCTCAGCTGCAAACAGCTCTGTATAAAAGCTACTGGCATGTTCCCAGATCTCAGCAGTGTCCGTGAGCCCCTGGCCTGACGGGATCTTAATGTGGCCAATGATCTTTTGTTCTGTGCACTTTTTCTCCAGGCTGAAAAAGAACTGGAGCAGGTCATCAGCCTCTGTAAGTTCTTGGAAATGGACTTGAGTTCAAACGTCCTGGGCTTCTCCTTCTGCTAATTCTCTCAAGGGCTTTTTCTGGAGCTTGAGGCTCTTATACAGCCTGTCATTTCCAGCATCCCTCAGGGCTGCCTTTAGCTCTACAATGTCCCTCTCAAGCACCTGCGCAAGGTGGCAGCAGTCTTGGGTCATTTGCTGTTTCTATTATTGGCAGAAAGTCTTGATTTGCACTTTTCCCATATCCTACCATTGTGTCAAGGAGGGGACATCACTTCACAAGGCAGCCCAAGTCTGCCAGAGGTATATGAAACAGTCCTGAAAGTCAGCATCCTGCAGGAGACTGGCAGTGAGGCACTAGCAGGGTGCTTGGATGTGAAGTAAGTCAGGAAAACCTGGTTCATATTAAACCAAGTTGTGGTCTGAGAATCCTAATAGAACAATACAGCTGCAGTGAAGCAGACAGGTGGTGTTTGGTAATGTAGAGCCAATCCATGCTAAGGATGGAGCTGCTACCACACGTCAGGTAGGTTTGCTGCCTGCAGGGTGGACAGCATCTGCTGAGTGGAGGGTGGATGGAGTTCCAGTCAATACCACTCAAGCCTTTCCTGGAGAGTGCAGGATGAGGAGGCCATCATCATTGGTCATAATCTTTAAAAGATCAGCCAGTGTCCTAAAAAAGTGCATTCTCTCCTACCCATCCTGTATCCTATAGAAAAGTGCTTCCTAGAAACCATCCTCTTGTTGCAGCCTGAAAAACCCAGTGTTGCTAGTAACTGAAGAGCTAAGAGAATGAACTGGTTGTTTGATTGTGCAGCTGGATGCTCATGTAATGGTATAAAATCTTTGCTTCAGAAATTTATGCCAGTTGCCTATGGAAGAAAAGTTTCACAGCAGAGACTGGTGTTCAGTTATACCTGGTCTTTTTTCTTAATGCAGCATGTTCGCCTACTTTTCCTCTACAGATTACATGCCTCCCCTGCAGTCCACCAGCTAAATGACCTTTGATAGTTTCCACAGTTTTTTTAGCATCTCTTTCTTTTTCCTTCTCTCACCACATGCTGCTCAACCTCACAGTTTGAGAGAAAAAAATATCTGGACTGAATGTCAGATCATCAGGTTCAGTCCCCTGATAAGTATAGGCAGTCATGTCTGAGATAATAAGTCCAGAGGGGTCCACTAGAGTGTCCACTCTAGATCACAGAGAGGCAACAGGGTACCGCAGGAGGAGAGCAGGAGAAGGCTGAGGGGTTGCCAATGCCTTGGTACTTCACAATGGCCATCTCTAAGAGTAGATTTCTTTTTTCAAGTGTTATTTTTGTTAGCAATTATAAGTCCAACAGAGGCCTAAATCAAGATGGATCCAGATGCTTCTCAGGGTAGCATAATGCAAAGCTGTCGAAGGTGTAAGCCCCTAGCGCAGGGGCGGGCAATTATTTTGGCCAGAGGGCCACTTACCCAGTTTTGGCAAGCTGTTGAGGGCCGAATGGGTAGCCTCGCCCCTTGCCAGGTGCCCCGTCCCCTGGTCAACATCTTGGGACCAATGTCCCAGGGTCAGCGTTGGTGGGGCCCAGAGCAGGGCACTGGCTGGCAGGGATCTGTGGAGCCAGGCTGGGCTGCACCAGCAGGAAAAGCAGGGCACTGGACCGGCTCCATAGAGCCCCTGCTGGCTGGGACCCTGTACTCCTGCTGCTCTGCTCTGGGCCCCACTGGCACTGGCCTCATAACACTGGTTACCATGCTCCCGCGGGCTCCCATGTCCACTCACTCCCAGTGCCCCCCGCAGCACCAGCTCATTCCCTGCCCGCGGTCCTCCCCTGCCCTTCCCCCCCCTTACCTGACCTTGTATAATCACAAATTAAGTCACTGAAAAGACTTCCGTTGATCTCGTGGGAGCTGGTTCAAGTCCATATCTTGCTGGGAAAGTATAGAGGTGTCTGTCACAAACCCTTCCCTGGGACCCCCCAGAACGCTGAGTATCTCCCACTTTGCTGCCACTTGCCACAAGGAACAGACTAAGGTCACCCTAGAATAACTCCCTCCTCCAGCAAACTTAGTGCCACTGCTCTTATTCTGGACCTTACAGCCACAGTAATGATATCTCTGCCAGCTCCAGATGGCCCCCATCTTTGGGTTCAGAAAGAAATTATAGGTTCCACTTTACTTGGAAAGGGTTAGCCTGGAGTATCACTTGCCCAGAAATCACCCTTTCCACAGGCTATCATTAAGGAGACAATACAAAAAGGGATGTATTACATAGGATAAATCAAGTATACAAGCAAAATTGACTATATGTTTGGACATAGAAAAGCAAAACAGGCAAAGTTCCTTACCATTTCATATAGCTATATCTTAGCCCTCCTGAGAAAACTGCCAGCATTTAGAGATCACCCTCCTGCTGATTCAATCAGCCAGGGTTAAAATTACACTCCAAATCTGGAGGGGGAGGATGAGGTGGGTGGCAGTGGCAGCCAGAAGCCAGAAGGAGCTGCTGCCGCTGCCTGAGCTGCTTAGTCTCTTATGCGGGGGCTCTCATCTCTTATGGGGGGCTCAGCCCCTCCACCCTTCCCTCCCATAATTTGAACCCCGCTACCAGCCCCTGGCACCTGGGGCCCCTGGACTCTTCTCTGGCTTGGGGAAAATCCAAATGACACAGCATGTCCCACAGCTACCTTCCTAAAGCACCTCCAACTAGCACCCCTCCTCCAGCATTCTCATGAGACACCAGAAAGTTCTTGTCTGTCGGAGATGCCTGGAGCCCTTCTGGCTGGAGGGCTATTTCTCTCACATGACCCTCTATTGTGGAGTTGATTTCCCCATCTCAGGGAGGCAGTGCCCTGGTGTGCCCAATCTCATAATGTCTCCTTCTGCCTGTGGCTAAGAAGGGCAATTGTCTTCAAGTATGCATGCTTCAGTCCCTTTGCTGAACCATATGCAAACTTATAAAGATATACACAGAGCACATCTACATGTGCAAGTAATGCACCTGAATTTTTCATGCAGAAAATTCAGGTACATTAACCTGCGCTCCTGCGCAAATCTGAATGTGCGCCCTTTGGGAGTAAATTTGCTCCCAACTGGAGCAGTTAAGTCAGAAGGGCTGCTCCTTCCCTGCTCTGCACCCCTGCAGTAGTCAGAGTGAGCTGCAGGCTCCCCCAGGTGCCACGTACAGGCTGGCAGGGAGCACAGGGGATGGTCCCAATTTCCATGGTGCAAGGGAGGGCTGTCCTAGCTGCCGGGACAGCTCTCCCAGCCAGGTGGATATTGGGATGGGTCCCAATCTCCACATGGCCAGACAGCAGCTACCTAACAGCTGGGACAGCTCTCCCAATCCCCTGTGGCCCCCTGCTGCCTAGGCTGCCTAAGCTGACTGGGAGCAATTTGCTCCCAGTCAGTGTCTACATATGAACTTTGGTGCATTAGTTTAACATACCAATTTCTAGTGCATGTATCTACAGGTACTAGGAAATGGTGCATTAGACTAATCTACTGGATAGTAGTTGCTGCACACATGTTAATGGTGAAGCTTTACTGAGCATTAGATTAGTCTAATGCACAGTGAAGCTTCTCATGTAGACACACCCATAGACAGCATAACATAATCTATACTTCAATAAAAGTGACATAAACAGATACAGCATGCACTAGTTTTTCCAACAAGACCACACATGCTAAATCAGTACAATAAAACACAAAAAAAATCATGGCATACTATGAACCCTGAAAATATAATGAGGTTCATGACAAATAAAGGCACTGTGTACATAAAATGTTATTACTCCGGTATATTAGGCTCCAAACCCCAAGCCAATGAGATGCTGATTAAAACCATGAAGCTTCACAACTGAACTATAGAATGGGAGATGGCAAATAAAACATCTCAGATACTAGAAATCTTTACCTGATAAACATGTCCAATAAAAATAATCTACTCTGTTGGGTCTGATTTTCCTTTTCCTCACCTTGGTGGAAATCAGGAGTAACTCAGTTAATGGAGTCAACCCAATATAAAACCTGAGTCAAAGGAAAATTCTTTTGGTATAGACACACACACACAGGAATCTGAAAAGATCAAATCCCTTTCTAGTTCAATATTTTTTGATCCTATAAACAAGTCTTGAATATGCACATAAAACTGATTTACTCCAGGAAAATTACAAAAAGCGGTTCATTGCAGTTATTTGTATTAGATTCTCTGCACAGCTGATGTCTGTCTAATGCAGATATGCTTTGGATCTAAAAATAGCTCACCATAGGAAAAGCACACAAGGGAAGTACACAGTTTAGATCTTAAGCCTTGATTTTGGGTAATCAGTCCCCAAAGAGCATTTCCCTAATGATTGCATATTTTCAGGCAGAAATAACATCCCCCTGTGCCTCTGTCCCCAGGATATGGCTTTGTATAGTAATGAGTGGTCTGTTCAGGTTGGACTATTTGAAAGGCCTCTGGGATTTGGGTCCCTAAATCCTTCTAGAAGGCTTGCAAGGAGGTATCACACAGTGGGCGCATCTACATGAGATGTTTTACTACGCAGGTGACTAATCTACTGCGCAGAAAGTTGTAACCATGTAACCATGCACAGCAGATACTGCACAATAAATTAAGCTAATATGCAGTTTTCTACTACCTGCAAATACAGCAGGGGGCCTGCTGCTGCCTGGCTAAGCCCTGATACAAGCGGGAGTTGTGCTGGCTGCAGGGACAGCTATCTCCCTGCCATGTAGGGATCAGAACCACCTTGAACCCCATGTGGCTGGGAGAGCTTTCCCAGCAACTGGGATCTTCACGTGGCCCAGAGAGGTGTCCCTGCCCAGCAGGAAAGCTGCCTGGCAGCCACATGGGTACTGGGACCCTTCTAATCCCCACTTGGCTAGGACCCCACCAGGCAGGGATGCTGCCTGGCAGCCATGTGGGGATTGGGAGGGTCCTGATTCCCACCTGGTTGGGAGAAGCATCCCCATCTAGTGTAGATGCTGCTTGGCAGCCATGTGGGGATCAGCCACATTGGGGATGATGCTCAGGGGCAACCAGCATGGTTTCACTAGTGGCAGGTCATGTCAGACCAACCTGATTGCCTTTTACAATCAGGTCACAAAAGCATTGGATGCAGCTGTTGCCGTGGATGTAGTCTTTCTGGACTTCAGCAAGGCCTTTGACACTGTCGACCACCCCATCCTCATTAAAAAAATAGGCGACTGTGGCATTGATGCCTACACAGTCAGATGGATTGCAAATTGGCTGAAGGGTCATACTCAGAGGGTGGTGGTGGACGGGTCATATTCGACCTGGGGGGAAGTGGGCAGCGGAGTCCCCCAGGGCTCGGTCCTTGGGCCCGCACTGTTCAATTTCTTTATCAGAGATTTGGACAATGGGGTGAAAAGCAACCTGTTCAAATTTGCTGATGATACCAAAA
>NW_005842932.1:126680-162533 GCF_000455745.1 Alligator sinensis
GGGGACCTGGTGACCGTCTATAAACTCACTAGGGGGGACCAGAAGGGTTTGGGGGAGACCTTGTTTCCCCTAGCGCCCCCCAGGATAACAAGGAATAATGGCCACAAGTTGTTGGAGAGTAGGTTTAGATTAGACATCCGTAAGAACTACTTCACAGTTAGGAGAGCTAGGATCTGGAACCAACTTCCAAGAGAAGTGGTGCTGGCTCCTACCCTGGGGGTCTTTAAGAAGCGGCTCGATGCCTACCTGGCTGGGGTCATTTGAGCCCAGTTTTCTTCCTGCCCATGTAGGGGGTCGGACTTGAAGATCTTCAAGGTCCCTTCCGACCCTACTTCTATGATTTTATGATTCTATGAAGACCCTCCCAAACCCCCACACAGCTACCGGGTAGCATTCCCACCAAGCAGAGACACCTCTCCTGGCCATGTGTGGATAAGGTCTAGGCCTGATCCCCATGTGGCTGGAATGCAGCAATCCCAGATGCTGAGACAGCCCTTCCTCCCCACGAGGGGATCAGGACCAGCCCTGTGCCTTCTGTCATCCCTGGGCTGGCACCCAGGGAACCCTGGAGCTTCCCCTGACTGCTGCAGTAGGACAGAGCAGGGCAGGGCGGTAGGAGTGTCCCTGGACTCCACTGCTCGCATTGAGAGCAAATTTGCTCCCAAGCAGGCACATGTGTAGATGCCTTCCCAGGTGCTGTTTACTGCACCTTATTTTAATATGCAGTAACCTTACTGCACATTAATAGCATGTATAGATGCACACACTGGGTGTGTCTACATGTTCATTAATGTGAAGTGGTTACTGTACATTTGATATATTACTTGTATAATCAACTACTAAATAAATGCATAGTAACCACAGTTACTGCACAGTAGCACCAGCAAACACCTTTTTAGTGACACTACTGTGCAGTAGCTTAATAATACTGTGCAGTAGCATATTAACACTGTTTATGCTGTGACGGACTACTTCACAGTATTATTAGGCTACTGCACAGTTAGTGTCTTGTGTAGACGTACCCAGTTATCTTTGTCATTAAGACTTATAGATATGTTATTTTCTGAGCAGCCTTTTCTGTCATGCTTCTAGCATTAGGAGGGACTCTAGCACAGATCCCCAGAGATGCATTGATTTAAACATCAAGGATCCAACCAATACCACACATTAACCAGCTTAGGATGGTGGAGCCCAGGATGGTAGAGCCCAGGATGGTGGAGTCTCACAGCATGTCAGGCTTCACCATTAGATAAACAGATGTCACAGAGTCAGGTATCTTTAATGCAGTGTAGAGGGGACCATGATTGATCACAATGTGAATAAACATCACTGACGGCAGTGTGCCCCCAACTCAGGGAAGAGACTTTAATAAGCTTATGGAGCTGGTGGGCAGAATCCCCTGGGAGGCAAGTCTGAGGGGAAAAGAAGTCCAGGAGAGTTTTCTATACTTCAAGGAGGTCCTTTTATACGAACAGGAGCAAGCTAATCCAATAAGATGGAAGAATGGGAAGTGCAACAGGAGACCAGCCTGGCTAGCCAGCAATCTCTTCAATGAGTTGAAACTCAAAAAGAAATCCTATTAAAAGTAGAAACTTGGCCATAGTACAAGGGAAGAGTATATTAGTATTGCATTGATGTATAGGAAGAAAATTAGGAAAGCCAAGGCACAATTTGAGAGGCAACTGGCAAGGGATGTAAAAGGCAGCAAAAAGGGATTCTTCAAGTATGTCAAAAATAAGAGAAAGACCAAAGAAACCATAGATCCCTTATGGAATGCAGAAGGCAACTTGGTCATGGATGATGCAGAGAAGGCTGATTAATTTAACAACTTTTTTATTTCACGCTTCACAAATAGGGGCAGCCACTAGATTAGGGATGGATTATGACAGGGTGAGACCCTAAACCAGGTGTTTCCAAACTTTCCATGCCGGGGCCTGGCAAACTGTGGACTGGAAGCAGCCGTGGCCCAGCAAACTGCGGAGCCCCATGGAAGGAATTTCCAGCCAGAACACAGGAAAAGTTACTTCTGCGCCCCTGGGTGGAGGGTAGGCCAAACCTCAACTGCAGCTGTCGCAGGCCCTCAGGGAGGAGTTGCAGCCTATCTGCCCGGCTTTGCAGGGCTATGGTTTGCCAGTCCATGGTCACTTCCGGTCCGGCAGCCGACACGTAGAGGACGCTCATAATGTGAGGCCCTAAGCTATAGCTTGCTTAGCTTGTGCCTAAATCCAGTACTGCACTAGGTGACGAGCGCAACTGGCGGCAAATAAAGAAGGAGGCAAACAGCCTGCAGTAGTAGAAGAACAGGTTAGGGATTACTAAGAGAAGCTACATGCTTTCACATAGGCAGGGCCAGATCAGATGCACCCTAGGGAACTGGCTGAGATAATTTCAGATCCACTAGTTATCTTCTTTGAGAATTAATGGAGGTCAGGTGAGGTTCCAGATGATTGGAAAAGGCTGAATATAGTGCCTATCTTCAAGAAAGGGAAGCAAAAGGATCTGGGGAATTACAGACCAGTCAGCCTGACCTCTTTACATGGAAAGATCATGGAACAGATTCTGAAGGAATCTATTGTGAAGCACCAAGAATAGAATATGGTAATCAGGAACAGCCAATGTGCATTCATCAAGAGCAAGTCAAGCATGACCAACCTGATTTCCTTCTATGATAAGGTTACAGTCTCTGTGGAAGGGGGATGAGCAGTGGGTGTGATATACCTTGCCTTTCGCAGGGCTTTTGCAATTGTCTCCCATGACATTCTCATTAACAAACTAAGGAAATACAGACTTGATGAAAGTACTGTAAAATGGATACATAACTGGTTGGATCATTCTGCTCAGTATGTATTCATCATTGGCTCAATGTCTAGATAGGAGGAGGTATAAAGTGTTTCCCAGGGGTTCTGTCCTGGATCTGAAATTGTTCAACATCTTCATTAATGATTTGGACAAAGAGATTAAGTGCACACTTAGCAAGTTTGAGGTTGACATTAAGTTGAGTGAAGTTGTAGGCATAATGGAGGGCAGGTCCAGAATGACCTGAATAAACTAGAGAAATGGTCCACAATCAACCATATGAAATTCAATGAGAAGTGCAAAATTCTGTGTTTCAGCCAGAATAACTGTATGCACAAATACAGACCATGGAATGACTGGATTGGCTTCAGTAATGCAGTAAAAGTCCTGGGGGTTACAATAGACCAGAAGCTGAATATGAGTCAACAATGTGCTCTCGTTGCAAAAAAAACAAACAGGATCCTGGGTTGTATTAACTAGCGTGTGTAACTTACAAATCAACAGAAGTGATTCTTCTGCTCTATTCAGCACTGGTGAGGCCTCACCTGGAGCACTCTATCCTGCTTTGGGCCCCACACTTCAAGAGAGATGTAGACAGATGGGAAAGTGTCCAATACAGAACAACAAAAATGATCAGGGACCTGACTTCTAAAGATAGATTTATGAAGACAGGCTGAAAGAACTAGGGTTATTTAGTCTGGAGTAGAAAAGTCTGAAGGAGATTTTATAACACCTGGAGGGAGATTATGGAGAGAATGAAGCTGGGCTTTTTTCTATGGCCATAGGGGAAAAGACTAGGAGCAATGGCCTCAAGCTGTGGCAAAGGAAACTTATGTCAGAGATTAGGAGGAACTTTCTGACTATAAGGCAAGCATTGGAAAAGGCTACCTAGAGAAATTCTGTGAGAATCTCCGTCCTTGGAAACTTTCAAGAGCAGTTTGGAAAGACACTTGACTGGAGTGGTTTGGTCAGGGACAATCTTGCCTTGAACACAAGGCTGGACTAGATGACCTTGTGAAATCCCTTCCAGGCCTATTTTGTGTGATCCTATGAGCCCTTCTGAGCTTCAGCAGGGGAGGATATAAACTCCAAGCAGATTACTCCCAGCTAATGCTGTGCCCTGCCACCCAGACACAGCTGACTCTCTTGCTACCGCTACTGGTTTCCAATCGCAAGGGAATCCCCCTTCTCTTTGGAAAACAACCTGAATTGAAACACTCTGGGCATGCCTACACAATGCTACATCACCATAGCAACGTGCTATGGCAATGTTACATCCAGAGGCAGATCAGGGGAGGTATGCTGGTGCACTCGCACCCCTCTTTGATTCCCGGTCCACCCAAAGTTTAAAACCAACTGGGCGCATCTACACATGTATTTACTGCAGCCTAAGGGTTTTTGCGTAATGTCTACACATGCAATGTGCCCCTGCCACCACCGGGGGGAGCTCTGGACCCCAACTGCTGCTACCAGCACCGGGCAGCTCTCTTTTAAAAACAACCCTGCTCTCTCCTCTCTGGATGGCCTCTTCCTTTGCTCAGGAGCAGCATGCCCAACACAGAGGCAGCACGCAGCAGCTTTATCCATGCCCATCCTCCCTCCCTGTGCTTTGGCTGCCCCGGCCCCTGGCCCTGGCAGCAACCACCATCATCCCAGGCTCCTGCTGGCTGCCGTGATTGTCCTGCTGGCTCACTGCACTGACTGTCACCTGGCCCATTGCCATTTCGCCCCACCCAGTTCCCCCATGACCAGCAACTGCCTACCCACCCACTGCATGCCATGCCAGGGCCGCCACCACCATGCCGTTGCCAGGGACACCAATGAGGGATTTCATGATGCCACTGCTTGGGTCACTGTTGCCCTCCTGGTCCTCTAGTCCCATTACCTGTGGGCCTGCCGTGCCAGCCAGAACTGATGGCAGCATCTTGTCCAACAGACCTGGAATAAAAAGCAGTGACTAGATGACTTCTGGCTGAACCAGGCCACATTCTGGGACCTGCTCCAGCAGCTCCAGCCCCACCTGGAATGGCAGGACACTGGCATATGCCCTACTCTCCCAACCAACACCCACCAGCCCTGGTGCTGCTGAAGCTGGCCACACCCGCCAGCCTCTGGTATGTGGGACACCTGTTCAATGTAAGCAAGGCCACAACCAGAGAAGCCATCCTGGAGGTGTGTGGGACCCTCCAGGACGGCACACCATGCTCAGTGTCCATGACCCCCTAGCAGTGGTGCCAGGATTCTGCACACTGGGGTTCCCCCAGTGCATCGTGGCCCTGAACAGGACCCACATCCCAATCACCTGCCCACCCCATAGACACTGCTTCTATTACAGCCACAGGGGATTTCACTCCATGCCACCAAGGTACGTTTACCCATGTGAGCACTGGCTGGGCAGGCAGCAGCACATGGCACGTCTTTCAGAACTCCATCCTGGCAGGACTGGTGGAGAATGGGCGCTTGGTGCTGGGGGTGCCAGACCTGCAGCTGGATGCTTACATGGTTCCACCCCTGCACATCAAGGACCGTGCCTAAGCACTCCTTCCATGGCTGATGTGGCCCTAGACTGGCCACCTGGACCCCTGCCAGGCCCACTTTAATCACTGCCCGGGATGGACCCGTGTCCTTGTGGAGTGTGCCTCCGACCTCCTCAAGGGCTGCTGGTACTCCCTCACTGTCCACTGCAAGGTCGCCAAGGAGAACCTCCCCCAGGTCATCGTCACAGCCTGCATGCTGCATAATATCTGTGAGACCAGTGGAGGCTGTAGCTGACTGCCTCCTCCAGCACCGCCCCCCCCACCGCCTCACCACCCACAGGCCTCGTACCCCCTGCTCACCCCCAGCACCACTCTCATAGCAGACAGTGTCCAAACAACAACTCTTTATTCCCCTCACATTACACACCCCCATCTCTCCCCTCTCAACACACAGAGCCCCCTCCCCTCTCCATCCCCAATAAACAGAGCCCCCTCTCCCTTCCCTCCCCAACACACAAAGCCCCTCCACCATGCACCCCAGCCTCCAACAATAAAAAACCCACTTCTCTATGAAAACTAGAAGAGGACCTGCTGCAGGGCAATGGGAGGCTGCCAGGGGACCTGAGGGGGGTAGGGAAGGGGCTGGGAAATGGGGGGCATGAACAAGACTACAAGGCCCAGGATGGTGTCCAGGGTCCAACAGTTATTGTCCATGGCCTGAACAGCCCAGCCCAGGATCTTATTTTGGTCCTGCAGAACCTGGATCCACTCCAGGGCCAGGAGCTCAGCCCAGAATGGCTCTTCCAGGACGATATCCCCCTGCAGCCACCTGTCCTGGTAGGCCAAGTCCTCCTCCCACCACCTCTCCTCCTGGGCCAAGTCCTTGTCCCTCCAGGCCTGGGCAGTCTCTCCTGTTGCTCCTTGACCACTGCTACCAGCTTCTGGAGGAGAAGCATTCTGTCCATGGTATGCCCCTGGCACAGCCAGCACATCCTCACTGGCCCCTGCAGCCTCTCCCCCATGTCCTGAAGCTGAACCTGCAGAGCCATAAAACAGAAACCTTTTGTGAGACTTTGCAACATTCCAGAGATAAGATTATCTGGCCCCCTAATGGCTGGGCAGACCTGGCAGCAAATTTGCTGCTGGGTCATGTCTATACATGTGTTACTGCACAATTACTAATTGCACTTAAATTTACTACCTGCATTTGCAGGTAGCAAATTTAATCATGATTAAGGGTTTCTACTGCACAGTAAGCACATGCACATGTAGAATGGCATTCTTACTTTGCAGTAAGTTTGGCAACCACGCAGTAACACGTTTTGTGTAGAAGTCAATTGATTTCATGGCTCATTACAATCTTCCTTCCTTTCTAAGCTCTTTATCCACAGATGTTAATGACCCTGACTTCTTTTTAATGGTCTACCAACCAATCTATCCTTTGTTTTGCTATTGCAGTTCTGCCGCTGTCTGTTAGCTGCTCCTGGTAATAAGGATCCTATTTCACAGACTTGCAGCTTTTTTTTAATTTAATCCAATGAAGTTATATTTGTTTTTGCTTCAATCTTAAACTACATGTCAGCCCTAGCATATTAGTAAAGCTTCTAGTTTATGTTTAACTGCAGAAACATATTTGTTACTTCATATGTGATGATGCACCTCACCATCTGCACTCCCTTATCAAAATTCTAAACCTGCCCATGGTGACTGCAGCAGTCCTCTAAGCAGACTCCACATAGCTTTAAACTAGCAAGCTTGTTTAACAAGCTAAACAAGCAATAATGCCAGAGTAGCAAAGAGCCCAGTACAGCCTGCAAAATCTGAATGAAAGCAGGGCCAATTAGTCTGATCTCCATGCTGTTGCAGCCAGATGATTGAGCAGTTAGTTCCATTAAAGTTAGTTAGGGTATGCCTCAATGAATAGTAGTCACTGCAGCAGTTCAGAGGTAGGTATACCTAAATCACTATGCCTTTTTCCCTGTTTTCCCTCTGTCTCCATTTGAGCTGTTGCTCTCACAGCTGTCTTATAAAAGTTGAGAAGTGTGATGACTAGATCAAATTCCACCCAGTACTGCTCCAACCCATGAATTAGGTCAAGGCATACAGGAAGACTCAGTCTCCAGACTGTGGTTGGAATGGAAGGGTCAGAGATTGTCAAGCATAAATGTGACATCCTTGCTGTGAAAGCCATAAGAATCAATGAACTAAAAATCTCAGCCCCTCAAAAACTTATTAGTGTTGTATACCCAGAACAGATGCCAGTACTATAGATTCTGCATGCAGTATGAAGTGTTAATGCCCAAAGTGTAATGGCCCTTTTTAAAAAAAATCTTTGATTGCTAAGAATATCAGAAGAATAAATAATAGATGACATTACCATAGAATAGAAAGAAAAAAAAAGATGCATGTGGATAGACAAAATATATCCCTTGAGCATGCCATCTGGACCACAGAATACAGTGACCCCTCTAAGACTGAAGTCTCAAGCCAACAACTCTCAGGTATTGTTTTCTTCTAAGAAAAGATAACTCACAACCTCCAGGTAGCCAGCATGATTACATAGTCAACATTAGTGAGCAAGCGAACAGGGGCAGCAAACAAGGAAGCAGTTTGCAGGCAGTTCACTGGGATCAAGAGGAAGAAGGGGAAGAAGAGAAGCTAGGCACCAGATCCTGCCCTGGGAAAGTAAGGGATCCAGGGCTGCCTGTGCCTTTGGCTTGCTGAGTGTTTGTTTGGTGGGCTGCATGCGCTTTGGTCATGTGCTTTGAGAAGCTGGGAGTATTGCTAGCTGAATGATTGCTGAATGATTCCTGGGTGATTGCTACCTGTGCCTAACAAAAGCCCGAACGACAGGGCGAAGCCAGTCCAGGCCCAGCAGATTATAAAAGGATACTCCCTGAGCAACCATGGAGCAAGCAAACAGTTTGCAGGCAGTTCACTGGTCAGTTCGCAAATCAGTTTGCCACTCCCTGCCCCTATTTT
This sequence comes from Alligator sinensis, assembly GCF_000455745.1. Taxonomy (NCBI): domain Eukaryota; kingdom Metazoa; phylum Chordata; order Crocodylia; family Alligatoridae; genus Alligator; species Alligator sinensis. The sequence goes on from NW_005842932.1 coordinate 134,936, forward strand.
GAGAGGGAGCCTTTAAGCATGGTGAGAGGAAGCAGGAAAAAAGGAATCTTTCAGGCCCAAGGAACAGTAAACAGCCAGCTTTCAGGTGAGTTTGCTAGGGAAGGTGTTCTTAGAAGAATGGCAGTAAAATAGAGGAAGCAGATTAAGAGACCCAGGAAAATGGCTGGAGGATGTCACAATGCCAGAGCCACTGCCTCTGCCTCTTCTTGCACCTGTGAGCTGTCTGTCCATGCAAGACTTCTTACCATTGAGGCTTCCACCCAGGTCTGGGATTGGCGCTGTGGAGATTGGCTTGTAGGTTCCTTCCAGTGATGGCCAGTTGGGCGAGTGCCTGCAATGTGAGATGTGCCTCCTAGTGGTGTCCCTCAGGGAGTAGGCAAGAGAGCTAGAGGAGGAGGTGACAAGGCTCCAAAGCATTCTCTGCCATGAAGACTTCAATAATTCAATGCTGGAAGAGACCTCCAGGACTGTGGAAGAAGAACTACCAAAGGCAGCACAAGAGAAGGGAGAGGACATTGACTTCAAGGAATGTAGAAGCTGGAAGCTTGTGACCTCTGGCAGCAAGCAGAAATCTTCATCTCCATCTGCAGCAGTTCACCTGGAGAACAGATATGGAGCCCTAGCAACAGAGGAGGAAGAGCATGTTCCATTGGTAGAAGAGGCCAGACCAGGCTTCCCAAAGCTTGGGTAGGATCAAGACCACTGCCACCAAGAGGTGATGGGCGGTGATGATTGGAGACTCCCTTCTGCAGGGGACAGAGGCATCCATCTGCCAGCCTGACTTGTCTCGGGAGGTCTGCTGCTTGCCCAGAACGCGAATATGAGCTGTCACAGAGGGATTATCGAAACTCATTCAACCCTCTGACTACTACCCTATGCTGCTCATTCATGTGGGCACCAACGATACTGCTAAGAGAGACCCTGAGCAGATAAAAAGTGACTACTGGGCTCTGGGTGCAAGAGTGAAGGGGACAGGGGCTCAGGTGGTATTCTCCTCAATACTTCTGGTTAAGGCAAAGAGCGGGAGTATCCTTCAGATCAATGCATGGCTGTGCAAATGGTGTCACCAGCAGAGCTTTGGCTTCTTTGACCATGGGATGATGTTCCAAGAAGAAGGATTTTTAGGAAGAGAGGGGATCTATCTGACAAACAGAGAGAAGACCATCTTTGCAGACAGGCTCACTAAGCTAGTGAGGAGGGATTTAAACTAGGTTCACCAGGAGATGGAGACCAAAGCCCTGAGGTAAGTAGGGAAGTGGGTGACCTGGAGGAAGTGCAAGCAGGAGATGGTACAAGGGAAAACATTCTCATTCTTCCTGGGAAATCAGGGGAATGGGTTACTTACCTTAGGTACCTGTACACAAAGTCATGGAGCCTAAGAAACAAGCAGCAAGAATTGGAAGTCCTTTCACAGTCATGGAACTATGACATGATTGGAATAGCAGAGACGTGGTGAGATAGCTCGGATGACTGGAGCACTGTCATGGATGGGTACAAACAGTTCAGGAAGAACAGGCAGGGAGAAGAGGAAGATTTGTGCTGTATGTAAAAGGTCTGGATGATTGCTCAGAACTCCAGTATGAAACTGAAGACAGGCCTTTTGAAAGTCTCTGGCTTAGGGTCAGAGGGGAGGGCAACACAGATGGGTGATGTCATGGTTGGTGACACCTATAGACCACAAGACTAGGAGGAAGTGGTAGATAAGACTTTCTTCAGACAACTAGCGCAAATTTCCTGATCACAAGCCCTGGTTCTCATGGGGGACTTCAATCATCCTGACATCACTGAGAGGGCAATATAACAGTGAGCAGGCAATCCAGGAAGTTTTTGGAGCTGGGGACAAGTGCTGGAGTGGCCAACTAGGAACTGTGCTTTTCTTGACCTGCTGCTCACAAACAGGGAAGAATTGTTGGGAATGTAGTAGTGGATGGCAACTTGGACAGCAGCGACCATAAGATGATTGAGTTCAGGATCCTGAGGAAAGGAAGGAAGGAGAGCAGCACAGTTGCTTTTCTGGACTTCAGGAAGCATGCTAGCTGTGCTCTGTGTGGCCTCTTGGAGCAGTCTCAGGGCAAAGACTTAAGGTCCGCTACCATAACCAGATCCAGAATTTTGTAAAAGGGAGCATGGGAGTGGGAACTGGCATTCCAAGGGCGGCTGCAACCCTGCTTCTAGCTCTCATCCCCCTGTCCTCCAACTGGAGGGCTAGACCACACCACAGATGCAGTAGCCAACCTTTTTTTTTAAGTGCCCAAATCAGGTAAGAATCTCTCCCAGCCCCACTACTGGCAACCCCTCCCTTTCCCTTTGTGCTCAGCAGCACCTCCTTTCCTACCCACTTGCCTCCCATTCTCCTCTTCTCCTGAAAGCGTGGTGGGGAAGGAGGGGGTGGCATTCTTACCTAATTTGGGGACATAAAAAAAGGCCCTGGCTGCTGTTCCCACAGAGTGTGCTGAAGCACGGTGGGGGTATGATCGCACCACTGCATTCCCTCTAGACCTGCCCCTGTCTGTTACCATGGCTGCAAACAGAGAAACGCCCAGCAACTTCTTGGGGGATGTTTCAGTGCAAGTGCAATACTTCATCCTTGTGGCTGTTACCACGGGTGGATCCAGGATCACAGGAATTGGGGTGGATGGCCACACCCCCTTTGGCAGTATGTTGTATGCACAGTGAACTCTCTGAGCTCACCAGCATATCAAGGCAGCTCCTGAGCTCTGGGATTGAGCATCACTGTCGTTCACTCTCCCTTTCTTCTGCTCCCCCACAACCTCCCCACTGAATTTAGCAGCAAAAGAGGGGACAAGTAGCAGCAGTGCTTACCCCTGGCATCAGAGCTATGTGAAACCTGGGGCTCTGGCCAGAGCCTGCGTTGATCAGCTGATGAGTTCAAAGCTCATTGCATATGCGAAACACCAACAGGAGCTGTGCTTATGTGCTGACATAGGTGACTGGTAGGGGGCACACAGGGGTACATGTACCCCCCCGATGGGGCCAGTGCCCCCCCCCGATAGCCTATACTGATGCTGTTGGCAGGATTGGTGCCCCCCTTGACAGGTGCCCATCAGCGGCTTCTACAGGTGCCCCCCAGATTCAGGAGGCACAAGTCACTCGTGTGCCAATGAGCTCCAAGACCCCACTGTGCATGTACAGCACAGCCAAAAGGGGGTGTGACCATTCTACCACATGTCCAGGATCTACCCCTGGCGGTTACCTATTAGCTTCTCCTTTCAGACAAATCTGTCTTGACAGAAACAGGCCCAACAGCTTTCAGCTATCAACACCCACAAGACTATGGCTACAGTTCAGCTTCCTCAGCGTTTATAGCACATTAGCATCACAAGTCAAAATCCCAATTAAGACTTTAATGACTAACCAGCTGTAAGCCGGTTTCACAGAGACAGGCATTTCAATCCTGGCTTGAATCCTGACTTAAGCTGTAGTGCTGGGGAAATCACTTTTTCTCTTTCCATTGCTGTCTTTAGCATGCTGAGGAGCACACCTATGCTATCTGTTTATGTACTTAATATATATACAACTACTTTGAAGTGAACAATGCCTGTTGCTACTCAGACTGGACCTGTTGTTTATGGCCAGCTATTCCATTCGATAACAGTCTGGTGCAGTGATTAACACTTTGAGAGGAAGCTGCTTAGTTATGAATCACAGCATTGCTACCGATTCCAAACACATTTGCAGCAATAGCTGGAATCTGGAAGGCTTCACAGTAGTTACGAACTAGCAAACTGCAGAGTTCTTTGCACACATTAATTATCAAAACCCTGCTGACAAGCTTCTAGATACTGCCTATTGTCTTTAGTGGCTGCAGGAATTTGCTGCCTACAAAGATACTTAAAAGCATTAATGAAAGAAAAATAAAGCAACCAGATGATCTAGATCTGTTGTCTTAGAATAGCTAGCAGGCACTAATTTCAGCTAAGGTAAGGACTTAAATTTGATTTGCAACATTTAGCTTGCACAGGATGTGTCAGCACTTTTCCCCTAGTTGCAGATGCAGGCTCTCTGTTTCATACAGGACCAGGAAAAACTCCATTTTATATCCTATCAGAGCTGAAAGCTTCCTTTTCTTATTGGCCTGATCAGAGAAGAGAGATTCTATACTGTGGGAACCTGATCCTTAGAAAAAAATTGTGCTCACAGCCCTTGGAAGTCACCCTAGCCATAGAAGAGACAATTCTGTGTTCTCCCAATAGATCCTGGAATGTTTCTCAAAACAGTTATAACCAGAGTATACCCCATCCCAAAATGGAAGGATCAGCAATCATTTTAACAAGAGCCATCTATATGTTTGTGCAATCTATAGTTATTGTTGCACAATGCATTCATCTTTGGCATCAGTAGTATAAAGAAAACAAGGCGCTTGCAATTTTTTTCAATTCCCTCTAGTAAGGGATGGAACAATACAAGTCAGTGTTTCCTAGAGTGTCAGGCTAGAAGGCATCATTAGATCAGCTAATCCGACCTTGTATATATCCCAGCCCATTCAGTTTGACCCAGATAGTCTCTGCCAAGTCTGCACATTTCAGTTAGACCAAAGCATTTCAGTCCTTGGGATACTACACTGTTTGTGCCATAGGCAGAGAACCAGCGTGTCATCAATGCCCAAGGGCTCCTCAATGGTAGCCAACTCACTAAGCAACATATACTCAGATTATTCCAGAAAAGAAACCAGAACCCATTCTGTGGAACAATGCAACTCTCCTCTCCTTCCTTCCCCACTTGCAATCTGGTTCTGGGGAAAACCTTTCCCTGACACCAAATCTGACCCCAGTTTCATTCTGAGCCAACAAGAAAAACACTCCAGCCAAGCATCTCATAAAGAGGATAGTCTGTGTCACCTCAGGGCAGTGGTCCACCCTGTCAGTGTTCTGTCTCCAGCTGGGAAAACTCTCTGATGCTTCAGAGAAAAAGGAAAGGAAAACACAAGACAAATTTGGAATCCATCTGGCCAGTTGCGAGATGAAGAGTAAGAGTTCTTCCTGACCCCTGCAGGCACACAGCTGGAAGACGATTCCTTCAGTGGTGGAGAGTGTGATCAGAGGTGAATTTTAATTCTTGGCCCAAATGAGATCTTTGACTACTGAATCATCAATCTTATTTTTTTGTATATCTAATTGGATTATTTCTGCCCCTACTTTTCTGTCTCATGCTGGCTTTCATGGTTTTTTGGTTCTGCTGAATAAGCAGGCAACTCCAAAGCTGTCTACAAGGAGGTCTCAGTTCAAAAGGCATCTCTGCAGATATAATTTAGCTGATTTCCAAGTGAACATTTTAACTTTCATTCCCTGAGGTTCTGAAATCTTGAAAGAGAAATAAGTTGAAACCCATATTCAAAACAAAATGCATTTCAGCTACAATCCTGCCCTAGCCATCCAATACATTCTTATTAGCACCCCTGGTGCTTTCATATATAGTTTAGCTATTCTCCAATAGAAAAAACTTACCAAATATGGTTTGAGACCCCTGTCATACGTTTTAAAACTAAATTAAGCTAGATAAAAACATCTCTGTCTAGTCTGACAAGAAAGCCCAAGTCTCCATTTGCTAATGTAATTTATTTTGTTCATTTCATATTTTGTTGATTTCTCAGCAGGTTCACAACACCCATTTAATTTCTGTATAACCTTACACTACAGTAGACTGGGAACCTGCATTTGCAAGTACTAAGACAACACTTCAGGAGGGCGGATTTCATCGAGCTAAGGAGACTAGTCGGGGAGGCACTGAGGTCCTGGAGGGGAGGGGAGTTGGGAGTACAAGAAGAGTGATTGTTCCTGAAGGAGATGGTCCTCTATGCCCAAAGGGTGACAATCCCAACACAGATCAAAGGGCGCAAGAGTGCTCAAATGCCCCCATGGCTCACTAAAAGCATCCAGGAACATCTCAAAGCTAAAAAGGAGGTGTACACCCAATGGAAGGGAGGGGCCATCACCAGGGAGGACTATACCTCCGTTGCTCGGGATTGTAGGGGGGCTGTTAGGAAGTCCAAGGGGGCGATGAAACTGGGACTAGCAACTCAGATCAAGGATAACAAGAAATTCTTTTTTAAATACATAGTGGGTAAAAAGAAGGTACTGGGTAACGTGGGGCCTCTGCAAGACACGCTAGGAAATCTGATGGTCTCACCAGACGACAAAGCTAACCTATTTAACAGTTTCTTTGCCTCCATTTTTCTGAGCAGGGACCAGGTCATCCCCCAACACTAGGATCCCCAATGGTCCCAGGGAAGGCACAGCCAGGCCCAGGGTCAGCGAGGACCTAGTCAGGGAACTTCTGGAGGGACTGGATGTATTCAAATCAGCAGGTCTTGATGATCTCCACCCCAGAGTGCTGAGGGAATTAGCAGAGGTCATTGGGGTTCCCCTGGCACAGCTTTACAAGCACTCATGGTGCTCTGGTGTGGTGCCAGAGGACTGGAAAAGGGCCAGTGTGGTCCCCATTTTCAAAAAAGGGAGGAAAGAGGGCCCAGGAAATGATAGGCCTCTTAGTCTTAGCTCAGTCCTGGGGAAGCTCTTTGAGAAAATTATCCAGGTGCACATCTGCAAGGGGCAAGCAGGGGAGTGTATGTTTAGGGGCAATCAACACGGGTTCATTAGAGGCAGGTCCTGTCAGACCAACCTGGTGGCTTTCTATGACCAGGTCACAAGATTCTTGGACGCAGGTGTCACGGTGGACATAGTCTTTCTGGACTTTAGGAAGGCCTTCGACACTGTCTCTCACCCCATTCTCATTAAAAAATTAGGAGATTGTGGTGTCGATGCCTACACAGTCAGGTGGGTTACCAATTGGCTGGAGGGCTGCACCCAGACAGTGGTGGTGGACAGGTCATTTTCGACCTGGAGAGATGTGGGCAGTGGGGTCCCCCAGGGCTCAGTCCTCAGGCCCGCACTGTTCAACATCTTCATCAGCGACTTGGACGAGGAGGTGAAAAGCACCTTGTTCAAATCTGCGGATGACACTAAGATGTGGGGAGAAGTGGGCACGCTAGAAGGGAGGGACAGGCTGCAATTGGATCTGGACAGGTTACAGGGGCAGGCGGATGAGAACAGGATGGGATTCAACACTGACAAGTGCAAGGTGCTGCACCTAGGGAGAAAGAACCAGAAGCATACCTACAGGCTGGGGAACTCCCTTCTCATCAGTGCAGAGGCAGAAAAGGATCTTGGAGTCTTTATGAACATGGGCTGCCAATGTGGGGATGCAGTAAGGAAGCCTAACCGCACCTTGTCATGCATCCACAGATGCATCACGAGCAGGTCCAAGGAGGTGATCCTCCCCCTCTATATGACATTGGTCAGGCCGCAGTTGGAGTAGTGTGTCCAGTTCTGGGCACCGCACTTCAGGAGGTATGTGGACAACATCGAGAGGGTCCAGAGGAGGGTCACCCGCATGATCAGGGGGCACCAGGGCAGGCCCAACAAGGAGAGGCTATGAGACCTGAACCTTTTCAGCCTCCAAAAGAGAAGGCTGAGAGGAGATCTGGTGGCCATCTATAAACTGGCCAAGGGAGACCAGCAGGCAATGGGAGAGTCCCTGTTCCCCTGAGCACTACTGGGAGTAATGAGGAATAACGGCCATAAGTTGACAGAGAGTAGATTCAGGCTAGACATCAGAAGGCGCTATTTCACAGTCAGGGCGGGTAGGATCTGGAACCAACTTCCAAGGGAAGTGGTGCTCGCTTCTACCCTGGGGGGTCTTTAAAAGGAGTCTAGATGGACACCTTGCCGGGATTGTTTGACCCCAGCATTCTTTCCTGCCCATGGCAGGGGGTCGGACTTGATGATCTGCTCAGGTCCCTTCTGACCCTACAAACTATGAAACTGAACAAGACCAAATAGTTTGGAGTGCTGCAAGCAAACCTGTTGAAGTATTATTGCTATTACTGAAAACAACACAGACGTAAATTATGTATGAACCAAGGATTTGCCTATGCTTGAATATTTTGCTATCCAGCAAACAAAAAAACAAATTACAGCAAGTTGAAATGGGGCAGAGGCCTACTATGTATCAGTTGTTCTATGGAAACTGCCTATGTACCCATGCTGATTCCATGGTAAGTGAAAGTTGAACTGTGAAAGCTGAGTTCTCCTTCACTAAGTGGTAATATACTGAGATTTAGCTCACACCAAGATAAGAGCATGCATATGGGCAATCATTGTGGAGCTACTGAGCACAGTACACCCTGAACCCTTTTTGCCAGTGTCGTGGAAACACACGCAGCATACTTTTGGGTCAGGTCAGCAGAAGCTTTTATTCAAAAGAAACTACAGCTGTAGGGGGGACTCCAAAGTGACATGGATCTCCCAAGCACTTGGAAGGGGTCCCCCCCCAAGAGCAAAATCAGGAGGCTTATATACTTTTTAACAGTTGCTTACAACTCACGTGATCATATAGTGAAATTAGCATGAAAAGCGGCTATAACATTACTTCATTATTTCTTTGCTGTAATCAGGATGGGAACTAATGGGGGAGGCGAGGTTAGTTCACAAACCTCCTTCTTGCACCTGCAAATCAGAGTTGTACATACTTTTTGCTATCTTAAGGCCGCGGTGAGCGAAGCAGTTGCAGAGGAGTTACAAAGAACAAACACTTTCTCTTATCTGTTCTACTATACAGAGCCAGCAATTCTCCACAAAGCGGTTATGTCATCTTATAACTAAAATAGTCAAAGTTTAAGGCGCATATTTTTTCTGATTCCACACCAGGTATTATCCCAGCCCTGCCCTTGATCATAGAGTAAAAACAGCCCATCATGGGCAGTAAAAACAGAGGCAGATATTAAATATGACTATAAAATAGGAGTGGGCAAAGTATGGCCTGCAGGCCATATCTGGCCAAACAAGGAGATTTTTCTGACCCATAGCAGGTCCCTCAGTCCGATCTGGCCCAGGCATGGGAGGCAGCCTGTGCCATGGTGTGTGCAGATAGTCCTGCTGCCCCAGATGTGCAGTGGGGCTGAGGCTCCACAACAGCTGGATTCCACTTCTGGACTGCCTCTAGCAGTATCGCCACTGACACCACTGGACCAGGCCCCACTGCCTGTCTGGGAGTGGGATGGATAGCCAGGGCCAGGGCTGGGGCCACAGCCAGGGCTGGGGCCTGGGCTGGGGCTGGGGCCAGGGCCAGAGCTGGAGCCAGGACCGGGACCAAGGCCGGGATTGTGGGGTAGTGACAGCATAGGAGTTTGGTGAGCTGTTGCAGGCTGGGGTGCAGGGCTTGCGGGGGAGGAGGGTGCTGACCTGGCCTGGCATGGCAAGGAGGATGCTGAGCTGGCCTACAACAGCTCACCAAAATTCCCTAAGTGGCCCTCCAGCCCAAATAATTGCAGACCCCTGGAATAAGCTCTATAAGCTTAGCAGGAAACCTACACTTACTGTAGAGCTTACATCAATTCATCATCAACAATTAGAGCTGTGGAAGAGAGGCAGCTATTCCCTTCCTCCCTGCCCTTGCAAAGGAGGAAAAGATTTACCAGATGGATCTTGCAAAATCTGTCCCTCCAATGGACTCCAACAGCCTTCCGACTTGGTAGGGGCTGCTAACACTACTGCCCACTTTGCTCCAGGGCAAAGCCGGAGGCAGTGGGGGATGGAGGGGTTATGACCCAGAACACCAGGCACACTGCATGTGTTACGTCTCAGTTCTGTATTCTTGGGCAACCCTGGTACAGGATGCAGTCTGTCTGACTCACAAAGGACTCACCCCCCCACCCCCCTCCTCTACCTAAACAAAACTGATTAAGATGCAGTGAGAGACGCACCTAAGACCCTCACCAGATAAGGGTGACAAGAGTGAATCAACTGCCCTAGGTCTCATTTACATGAGAGATGGAAAACAGAAAGCCTGAAGCAGAGACTGCAGTGAATTCTGGGACCAGAGAAGCAGGAGAGCGCTGCATGATGGGGAATCTGTGCTTCCAATGTTAATCAACCCATGTTCACACACACACACACCTCAGCATTTATCAGACCAGTTCTAATCTGGATTTACTAAGGACTTCCCCCCGAACAATGGTTAAGGGTTCATCACAGCATCCAGCCTGCTGGAGCCCTAATCCCAGGTGTTGTCATATCTTTCCCGAGACGACTGGTGGGAGTCCTCTCCACAAAAGGTTATGAGCACCCCAATAATTGTCTTAAGTCTGTTAAAAGACTATAGTAAGATCTGGAAAAGTCATGCTAAGCTGAGGCTTGTGCACAACAAGTAAAAATCCAAAATCCTGATGCTGCAAGCTATCTATTATTCCTGAAGAAACCATGAGATATCCTATCAGTATATCTGCCATATTTGGGTTACTCCCTAATCTTAAGTGTTTCCTGATTATCAATCAGTTTCCTGAGATGGTCCAAACCAGATAACCCCTTGTCAATAGAAAAGACAATGATTTACACTACTGAGGGTGCTTCGAAGCAGCTGAACTGAGGGTATAAAAATCTGTAAGTGTGTGTGCTGCTAGAGGGAGAAGAGGAAGAGGAAAAGGAAGGAAAAGAAGTAGAAGCAGGAGGAAAGAAGGAGAAGAAGAAAACCCCTGTGCTGACACCATCCCCTGTCGTTCTTGGGACGCTGGAAGAACAGATCATCTCTCCCTTCAAGGACTGTGCTACAGACTGTGCCTGTCAGCTTTGCAGCCTGAGTACCGTGGACTAGGTGAGATCCCAGCGTTCTCTGTCTTCTTTCTAGGCATAAACTTCTGAACCTGAACTGTATCAGTTAAGCTTGAGCTAAGTTTCCCCAAATACTTAGTGAAACCAGGGTAGTATTGTCATTGTTGGTGTTTGTTTTTCTTTTGCATGTCTATTACTACTAGTACTATTATATATTTCATATGCTTAGCAATAAATAACTTTTATAGTCAAACTGGTAGTAATTGGGTATATTTTTCCTTCTCTGCTTCTCTTTCCTCCCGTGCTCTGCAGCAATGCTTCTTTTACCTATGCTAAAGATCCCTGTGAAGCCCAAATTATTGTGGGGTCTGCTCATCAAGAGGCCAAAGATTGGGACGTGCTGAGTTTGAAACACATAAGGGGGTCAGCTTGTACAGGCTGATTGACCCAGTTTGACTCAGACGTGCCCTTATGAACTGAATGCTGGCCCATGAGGGTGTCAGCTGGACACCCAGCCGGATTCAGAGGGATTCTGTTTACCTGTGTGCTTGTGTTTGACTGCATTTTATTGTTGCTCTTATGAACTGATTCTTGGCATATGAGGGTGTCAGCCTGTCCATGCTGATCAGCCCGGCCAGGTCAGGTGTGTCACGTTAATTTGTGTGTGTTTGTGTGTATGACTGATTTGGTGACTGGAGGAACACAGCCCCACTGAGATTGAGTCCTGCAAGATAGCTCCACTGGGGGTGAGGGCTTGCAGAAGGGAGAAATACAGCTCCGTATAGTAACACAAGCAGCACATTGACAGAATCACCAAGACCCTAGAAACTATCCCTAATAAATGAGCACATCCCAAAGTAATGGGCAGATTTGGTAACACATGGCCCCCCCAAACTGGAAGGGGGTTGAGCGTAGCTAATCTAGGGCTTTCTAAAAGAAATGTAGCCTGCTTTCTAAGAGAACAGCAAAATGTCTCTTTTGGCATTGTTCTTCACTAACAGAAACAGGGAAGATAGTTGTTATGTTATTGTTTATTGTTATCATTTAGATTTTGAATAATGTGCTTTATGCTGGTGGGGAAGGGGAGGATGAGTGGGTTTGGGGGCAGGCACAGCACTCCTGTGAGAGGGGAAGATATGGCTTGGAAGGAATTGTAAGGGGGCTGAGGGACCCCCCTGCGTGTGAGGCTGGGATGGGAAGGAAAGTTTGGGTTGGAGACAAAGAGAGTAAAAGAGTCAGGAGAAGGGGAAGGATGGTATGCATTGCTTCTGGATTCTTGCTGGTGTTTTTTAGACGAGGTGTTTTGTTGTACCTTCTATCATTTTTGTTTCGTATTGGAAGGTACCCTGAGCCTTTTTTGATTAGAATGGGCTATAAATCTAATAATTAAAAAAACACAGGTGATATTATCTGGAGCATAGGCAAAAGGGGGCCAGCCAGAGTAGTTAGTGCAGGTGGAACTGGAGCCATCTACTCCACGCACAAGGCCTTGCAAGAGTCTTAGGGCCTTGCCACAAACGATCATCTTCTTTTATCCAATATCTTCCCTTTTTCACTCCAGGGGATCTCTGATCTAAACACAGTGGTATGACAGTCACAAGGCAGCCTTTTGAGTTTGACATCTGTGAAGCAGCTGGTTCAATGCAGGACATGCAAGGAGACCCATGGGGCCTCACAGTTGCCCAGAAGGCTGCTCTATGGAGGCCACGTGCTTTGCATAGTCCTTTTACCATAGCAGCCCAAAACCCCAGCAAACTTTGTGCAAGCAACCAGGGGGGCATAGGGAGGGATGGGGCAGTCCAGCTCCAGGGGTAGGAGCCAAAATCATAAAACAGTAGCAACAGTCTGAAGAGGGGTTTGGATCAAAAGCCCTAGCCAAAGTGTAGTCCCTCTACCACAAGACAGAATTCAGAGCTCTGTGGGCACAGTCTAACAGATTCCAAGTGCATTGCCCTAACCTGTGCCCAGACTGGCAGCCTATCCAAGGAGATATGATTCCAAGAATGCTTTTGCTAAACTACTCTCAAGTGGTGGCATATCCCATTCCCTAGTGTGACAGTGCAGAGAAGGTCCTAATAATATTCAAAACAGGCAGAAGTAGAGTAATGTTGACTAAGTTTGGGATTCTGTGTTCAAAACAAACATGAGCAGTTGCTCAAAACCACCGTAGGAAAGGCACAGAAATTTCTACCCAGCTGTTTGGTGAAATCAAGTAGGATATAAATAGGTACCTCTTAGCCTTTGGGTCAGATATTCACTCTGCTCTATTTTACTTTGTCTTTTATTAATAAACTATGTGGGATTCTCAGTATTTTCAATACTGAGGCATGAATTTATTTAATATATATTGGCCATTGGTTCCGACTATGGAACCTCCGCAGCTAGTAACAATTTAGCAAGTTAGCAGTTAATCAGGTACAGACAGTAATTGTTTAGTAGTTAGAATCTGACAATTATGGATATCGTGTTCATAGGGAACACAGCACAAGTCACAGCAGGGCTTTCTTAGGAAAGTGTATAATAGCGCTACTTCAGCAAAATGCCTTAACTTACTAAAAATTACAGTAGTGAAATGCTTTTGTATGGTGAGGGGTTGCTTGTTGTAGCTGTGTTGATCTAAGGACATAGGGAGATAAAGTTATTTGGGTAAATGTGATATCTTTTCCAAGTAAGTAGTTGGAAAATTTGTTCTTTGCAAGCTGAACAATTTTTCCAACTATTTATTTGGTCTAATAAAAGATATCACATTTACCCAAAGAACCTTGTCTGCCTTTGTATGGTGAAATGTCTTATAAAAAACAATCATATCAAAATACTTTAAAGAATAAACATCATGGTGAATGAAAGAGAAAAACACAGTTCTCCAGCCTTATAATTTAGTAGCTCACTGACCAGCTGCAGCAGCACGTGTGAGGGCGAGGAGCAATGCAATGTGTGATGCCTGGAGGAGTGACCAGATCTGTCACAGAATGCTTAGTAGCCACACACAGTGCTGAACCAGTTCACACTTAACCAGTTCAAAATACTACTCGGTTTTCCAGGTATACTTTTGAATCATTTCAAGTGATTTAAACCAGTTTAACAGGCTTGTATGTCTGTATGCTTGAGGTTTAAACCATACTTAAACCATTCTAGCTGTTATGTGTGTCCATGCCTTTCACATAGACTCGTGTATATTTGGCGTGTGGACAGCTATAACACTTATAATGTCCTAAATACACTTTAAACCCTGAGTCTAGACCAGTAGCTTTCAACCTTTTTTCATTTGTGGACCTCTAAAAACTTTTGAATGGATGTGTGGATCCCTTGGAATTGTAAGTGTGAGTATTCACATATTTTTGATTGACCATAGTCGTCTTTCACAGACCCCTTAAACATAGACTGTGGACCCCCAGCTGAAAACCTCTAGTCTAGGTTTACTCACCACTTTAGACCAGATAAACTTCCTGGGAGGTTTCAAAAGCACACCAGGAAAAGCAAGTACTATTTTGAGCCAGTCCTCCCTAAACAAGTTCAATGCTATGTGTGCACATAGAGCATTCCAATGCTAGTGTCTGGTCCATGCTCCAGGCATGCCAAATTACATCATTCCTCATCCTCCCAAATCTATGAAGGTCATAGGGGCTGTTCTGCCCAAATATCTACTTATTGCCTATAGACACCACAGTCCACAGGGGTAGGAAAGCAGAAAGCCTAAGTCAGTTTCCCTGCTAGGAACCCTGGGTCTGGGTTCCAGGCTTATATGGGGTTGGGGAGAAGCCAGGCTTGCGGGGGGGAGCTTTGTGGCCCCCTGCTTATGGTTGTGCCTGTAACAGGAAACACCTGCCAATTGCTGGGTGTGGTAGGGGAAAGACAGCTATTGCATAATGACCACCTAATAGAACAGAATAGTTGTCAATACCATGATCAAAGTTAAGTGAATTAGCCTATTAATTGTTCCTGGCTGTCTGTGTTATACTCTTACAGCCAGCCCTACCCTGAAGGTTCTACGCTAGAAACACATCTCTATGCAATTGCTGGCAGTGTAAGGTACTTGAGAGGGTTTCTAGGGAAAGCCCTTTCAAAGCTACAATGTGAGCTAAAGACTGTGGGAAGCTCCAAAGCAACCAGCCCTAAGAATGAAGAAGCAGGGGCCCTCAAGCCCCATCCCCTGGCCATGCACACCCATACCCAATCAGTGATCACCTTCTGTCTGGTTACCACCACTCACAGTTCAGTAGCATGCAAGCAATACAGGCATGGGCTGTGCAGGTGAGGCATGCAGGGAAGCTGAGGCATGGGCTGTGAGGTAGGTGGAAAGCAGTGGTGGCAGCCCAGAAGCAGAGGGCAAGAAACACCCAGGGATCCCTCCACTTCAATCCCCTGCACCAATCCAGACCATCCGCCCCTCTAGTGGAAACCTGGGAAACTTGGGCACTGATCTCTGGAAGGCATGTTGGTCAGGATATTCCATCACCCCTTGGTAGTGTTTTGGCAACAATGCAGTCCCTAAAGCAGGCTTGTCCAACATATGGCCCACGGGCCGCCTTGCAGCCCGCCAAGCCGTTTTCTGATGCCCGTGGTTCTGCAATGGGAAACGAAGGTAAACACGGTTTACTTTTGTTCCCACCCGTTGTCTCTCCCCCAGCCCCACAGCAGCTTCCTAATGGCTGCTGGAGGTCTGGGGAAGGGACAAGGTTCCCACACACACCGCGTCAGCTTGACATTGCTGACACAGTGCATGTGGGAAGAGGAGTAGCCATGTGCCACTCGGGACAGGATGAGCCCGGCTGGAGCAGCAGGGGCTCAGCTGCACTTTCCCCTACCTGCGCCAGTCTGTCCCAAGCGGCACACGGCTCCATGCTGACCCGGGCAGACCTGTCCCATCCAGAGCAGCATGCGGCTGAAGCCAGATTCCCATGTGCTGCTGGGGATGTAGCTCGCCGGCCCACTGGGTGATAAAAAGTTCATGATCCGGCCCCACATTCAAAAAGGTTGGACACCCCTGCCCTAAAGGGTGGGGTTCTACTTAGAAGCCTTATCAGTATATATGTGAACAGTTCTGTCCAGGGATAATTGGGCACCTATACATGACTAGTGAGGCTGGCCCAGCACGCTGTAATTACAACACATCACAGCAGGCTCAATTAATCGAGTCTGCTGGAATGTGGTACTTACTGCACTCCAAGAGACTCCAGCATCTTGTGTATCAGCATGCTGGCACTTAAAAATGGCAGCTGGGGTGCTTCAACTAAAGTTCATCGAATGAACTTTAGTTAAAGTGCCCCCACCACCATTTTTAACCACTGGAATGCTGATACACAAGATGCTCTTAGTGCTTTAAGTAGAGTGGCTCTCAGAATCACTCTAATTAAATCCCCCCCACCCCGCCAACCACTCCAGGATCATGTGTATAAATACCCATTGTGACCAGTTCCCAACCAGTGACATTCTTGGGATGGTTCAAGTAATATGTCAGTCCACACCCTTATGTCAGTCCACACCATTCAAAAGAGAAATGTTTCAAAAAGGGGCAACAGCTGGTACATTCTAATTGTGTTGTGTGTGAATGATGAGGGAGTGATTAAAATGCAACAAAACTACTCAATGCAGCAGCGTTACTAGCTTTGGTATATTTAAGTAGTTCTCCATTCATCGACACACAACAATTAGAATGTACCAGCTTCTGACCCTTCTGAAATGGTGCCAAATGCACATGTGTCCAACCAAATGCACATGTGTCCAAACTCTGATCAGGACCAAGTCAGAATATAGAGACAGGCTGAAAATTTAAAAGCTGCACAAGAAACTGTTCCATCCTTGCTGAGATAGAGGAGAGTATTCAGCAGTCAGTGCCTTTCAAATATTTACTTAGCATTGCTTCTGCAGTAGGACCCTGTATAGTCTCCAGAAGCCACAATGGTGCAACCCTAGTAGCCTGGTACTGGTGGCTGCTGCCTGCTTCCAGAATGGCAAGGCCCTGTGACAGGGGCGGCACTAGGCAGGGCTTGGGGGCGGGGGAGTTAAAGCCACCCCAAAATTCACCTTACTCCCCCCATAGTCACCCCTCCCAGCACCACCCCTGTCCAAGCACCCCTTCCCCCCTCCCTGGGCTGCCACCACCCACCCCGTGGATCTGAGGCCACCCTGCTCCTGCCCACAGCTTGCAGAGGTACAGCGCCTTAGGTGGGTATAGTTAAAAAAAGAATAAGTATGTTTGGCCAGAATATGTATAGCACAGCCCCACAATTTTCTGTCTAGCTGTCCTCAGGCTCCCCAGTGGGAAGAAGCTGGCACCACCTCTGCCCTACAAAAGCAAAATTTTATTGCTAGCAAGATTACTATTTAATCAGATAAGTCAGCCACAAACACCTTGCCCAGAGTAGGATAAAAAACCTTTACCACTGTGTCTCAGTTACAAAATAGTTTAGCTGACTGGATATCCCAGAATTTAGTGCAAGAGATCCAAAAGGAAATTCATTGTGCCTTTAAATGGCAAATACTACTAAAAACCTTAAAACATAGCATACTGAGAAAAAGCTTGCATCTTTCAAATGGGCAGTGGACGTTGAGGGCTATAGGCTATATAGGAAGGATCAGGTTGGGAAAAAGGGAGGAGGTGTGGCTCTCTATGTGAAAGTGGTACCCCACCCTGCAGGTCACATTTGATTGCAGAGAGGTCCCTTGAGACCCTCTGGGTCAAGATACAACAGGGCTCAGCAAAGGGGGACCTGATGGTAGGAGTATACTATAGGCCTCTCTACCAAGAACAGAGCAATCAGGCATTCTCCAGGGAACTGACTGAGGCAGCCAGCACTAAAGACCTGATTGTCATGGGTGACTTCAACTACCCTGACATCTGTTGGGAAGAGCATTCAGCCAGTTCCATCAAGTCAACCAACTTCCAGGCAGCTCTAGACAACCTGTTCTTGACACAGGCTGTGGAGGGATGCACTAGGGGTAAAGCCACTCTGGACTTAGTGCTGACCAAAGGGGAAGACATGGTAGGATACCTGAAGATTGGAGGTACTCTGGGCAACAGTAACCACAACCTCATTAAGTTTACCATCCACTGAAAGGCTGGGAATTCAGGCAGTAGAACAGAAGTCCTAGACTTCAGAAGGGCAGACTTTGGTAAACTCAGAAGTCTAGTTAGAAAGGCCCTCCGTGACCAGTAACTGGATGATTTGGGAGTTCAGGATTGGTGCAGCTTCCTTAAGGGGGCAATTCTCACTGATCAAAAAGACGCCGTCCCCATGCAGTCAAAAAGCAGCAAAGAGGCCAAGAGACCCACTTGGCTCAACAGGGATATCAGGGAACTTTTGAAAAAGAAAAAAGAAGTATATAAGCAATAGAAAAAATGGTTCATCATCCAGAGAGGAGTACGCTCATACTGCCAGGGTCTGCAAGTATGAGACATAGAACGCTAAGACAGTCATGGACATCAAACTGGCAACCAAAATAAAGGACAACAAAAAGTCCTTCTATAGGTACATAGGGAGCAAGAAAAAATCAAGCTCCACTGTGGGACCCCTACTGAAGGAGGGGGGAGGGGAGGGGGGCAGCCTGCCCACCGTTGAGCCCCGCAAAAAGGCAGAGCTCCTAAATACTTACTTCACATTGATATTCCTGAAACCAGATGAGAGCTGTTCACATGTCCAGAGGCCCAGAGAATATGGTTAAGACAACAGTCCACATGGAATCAGTCCTGAACAGGTAAGGGTACTCTTAAAACATTTGGATGTCTTCAAGTCTGCTGGGCCAGATGAACTGCATCTGAGAGTCTGAAATAACTGGCTGAGTTCATAGCAGGATCTCTGGCAAAGCTGTTTGAAAAGTCATGGAACTCGGGAGTGGTCCCGAATGACTGGAAGATGGCTAACGTGGTACCCGTCTTTAAGAAGGGAAGAGGGACAACCCTGCCAAATATAGATTGGACAGTCTAACTTCAATCCTGGAAAAATGTTTGAAGAAATTGTCAAGGAGGCCATCAACCACAAACTTGTAACTGGTGGAGTCTTAAGAAACAGCCAGCACGGCTTTGTTGAGGAGAGGTCATGGCTATTAACCTGGTGTCCTTTTATGACCACATAATTAACCAGCTGGACAAGGGACATGAGGTTGACATCATTTACCTATACTTTAGCAAGGCCTTTGATACTGTTTCCCATGAGATTCTTTCAATTAAGTTGGAGGGTACAGGCCTAATCCGGTAAACAGTGAGGTGGGTGGGCAACTGCCTCAAAGGCTGATCCCAGAGAGTTGTAACCGATGGGATGGCCTCATCCTGGAGAGCCATCTCCAGTGGTGTCCTCCAAAGATTAGTGATTGGGCCTGTTAACATCTTTATCAATGACTTGGATAAGGAAGTGGAAAGCACAATGATTAAGTTTACGGATGACACCAAGCTGTGGGGAAATTCGGGCACATCTGAGGACAGGACAAGGATCCAGAATGACCTTGACAGGCTGGTCCTATGAGCTCAACCAATCAGATGAGGTTCAATAGGGACAAGTGCCAGGTTCTTCATCTGGGTAGGAAGAACCCTCATCATAACTACACAATGAGTAGACACTGCATCTGAAAGAGACCTGGGGGTGACAGTCAAGCAGAGCCATCATTGCAATGAAGATGCCAGCAGGGCAAACAGAACTCTGGTGTGCATCAGCCGATGCATTGTCAATTGATCCAGAGAAGTGCTCTTCCCCCTTTATTCAGCATTGGTGAGGCCACAGCTGGAGTACTGAGTCCAGTTCTGGACACTGCACTTCAAGAAGGATGTGGGCAAGCTTGAAAGGGTACAAAGAAGGGCCACCCATATGACCAGGGGCCTGAAGGATAGGCCCTATGAGGAGAGATTCCAGTAACTGGATTTGTTCAGTTTGAGTAAACGACGGAGAGCTGACCTGATAGCTGCCTACAAGTATGTCAGGGGTAAGCACCAAGATCTAGGGGAACAACTCTTCAGAAAGGCACCCCTTAGGAGGACAAGGTCCAATGGGCACAAGCTAGTTGAGGAAAAATTTAGGCTGGACATTAGGAAAAATTTCTTTTCCGTAAGGGTTTCTAGAATCTGGAACACGCTCCCAGCAGAGGTGGTGCAGTCGCCATCCCTGGAGGTGTTGAAGAGGAAGCTGGACAGGCACCTTGTTGAGCTTGTTTGAGCCCAATAACCTCCTGCCCATGGCAGGGGACTGGACTTGATCATCTTCCAGGTCCCTTCTGGTGCTTCTATTCTATGATTCTAAATTTACAACTACTGTGAAAAAGGTATATATGACAAATTGCATCCTTCTACAACTGTAATCATGGCAGGGGCCCCAGCCAATGTCAGGTTTTAAAATAAAATTTATATAACTTTTAATAAGTTGCTTTTCAAGGAATGAATTACAATTAAAACTGTTTATGAAATAAAATATAAATGTGATTCATAAAATAATAAAATACCTTGTAAAGAGGTACATGGTCCCTCAAGGGCTTGGAACCCAGCTGCAGGCAGTCAGCAGATGATAATGTATCTGGCTGGGATGCTAGGGGCCAGCTGGAAGTGGTAACTTGATAATGAGGATGGAGCTACTAAAAAGCTTAAAAACTCCAGGAGGGAATACTGTGGGGAGCAGAGAGTTGGCCGTTGTGCTGGGGACAAGGGCAGAGCTGAGGTTACCCTGCTTAATGTGAAATGGGTTTTCATTGGTTTGTTTTTGAGTAAAATAAATAGGCCTGAGAACCTGATACCAGAGCTGATTTGCCCCTCTAAGGCAGCAGGGTAAGTGCCCTGCTTGCATACCCTCTACATTTTAATTGTTAGGCCTTTATAATTCATAGCCAATATATATTTTGTTTTACATGAACATGCCTTTATGACCCTTTTAAGTCCCCCCCCCCCCCCCAATTTTCTTTGTTTTCTCTAAGAATTAAAGCTTGCGATCTAACACATCTGTTTACCATAATGGATGGGTTGGCAAGTCTCTTGTGCTCAATGGAGAGCAATGGACTCTGGCCTATACTTGTAAGGTCTTCCTGGTTCATTGGTGGCCAGTGTAGAGTTTGTCCCTGAGTAACAGACACTGTGGAAGCAGGATACAGCATTGTCAATAAAACAGGTCCAGGTAGGGATAAAAATTGCCCCAGAACTTGTCCCTAAAGCCTTAGGCATGGAAGTTAACTTTACCATGAAAGTATAAGGACACTGTGTTTAGTGCCAGAACAGATTCTAACAGAATATTTCTAACAGCCTATGATATGCCTCCTGAAGGACATCTAGGGGCAGACAAAATATTGCAGACTTAGAAACAACTGGCTGGAAAATTTAACAAGAACAAGTGACAGTTGCTTAATCTGGGCACCATAAACTCCTATGGACAATACGAATAAGGCTTCTCTTAGACTTGAGGGAAGTGCTGGACCATGGTCTG
The DNA here is from genome assembly GCF_000455745.1 of Alligator sinensis. Lineage (NCBI taxonomy): Eukaryota > Metazoa > Chordata > Crocodylia > Alligatoridae > Alligator > Alligator sinensis. The sequence continues at coordinate 155,955 of NW_005842932.1, forward strand.
TTTTGTAAGATAACTAGGCAGGATGATTGTATGGGACCATTATGAAGAACCAAGGCTTAATGCATCCACATCAAGGCCTAGTGAGGCAAAACCCTCCTTTCTGCTGAGTGGTGTAAGGCTTCTGTGGTTGCTCAGCAGTCAGCAGATGTGGGGTATAGACATTCAGCCCTCCAATTGCCAGCTTCATCCCATCAGCCACTGGTGCCTTCCCAGGGTTTACTTTGCCTGTTGACACAATCTTCTGAGTGAAGTGGTATGCATCCGCTAGAAGAGCATGGATGTGTTCACACTTTGGTGGCCAGGCATTAGCAGCTACTGGTGGCTAACAGAACTGCTGTCAGGGGGGAGAAGAATGGAGAAGACCTAAAATAGGTACCACCTGCATGCTCGCAGTAGCAAGTCTGTTTTTCTAATTACAGAGGCTTTCCTAGTGTGCACCAAAAACACTTCAGCTTCAGCTTGCATTTGGATTGATGCAACAGGTGTTCTTTCTCTAGAAGTTTACCAGCAAAATGTAGATCAGCAGAAACTCGCTGGGTTGGCTGTCTTGAGGTTTCCATCAGTTCCTCCTAAACTTTGTGGAGAGGAATAAGGTCAGGAGAAACTCACTGCACAAAAAAATAGGTTTGCCAGATTGTCTGTTTACATTAAAAACAAGCAGACCAAACCCAGAGTCTTCATATTCACTATGAGTTCTCAATCTGAGACATGGAAATATTGGGTAGAGCTATCAAAGTTACAGTGGAAATAAATGACGGAAAAAACCCCAGGGTAGCTTCATCTTGTTATTCCTTATGGTATTCAGGGCTGCTCTTGCCAGTGCTATTACTAGCACTGTCCTTGAAGTAGTGACAAGTGAAGAATAAGGTTGCCAGAGGGTGTGTAATGGGAAATTGCTAGTGCACAAACAGAAGGAAATAGAATGGGTATTTACATGCAAAAATTGCAGAAGTACTTTTAAACAAGTGCATAGGTACCATGCTAACAACATGGGAAACATAAACAGAATGTGAAGACATGCTTTGAGAAAGGGGTCAGAGAAATGACTGGGAAGTAAAAGACCAGGTCAGACTTCTATCTTATGCTGTACTTGAGTATAACCTAGGTCATTGTTTTTCAGCCTTTTTTTATTTGCAGACCCCTAAAAAAATGTGAATGGATGTGTAAATCCCTTCAGAAATGTTGACTGGAGGTGCGGACCCCTTTGAATTGTAAGTGTGGGTATTCACGTACTTTTGATTGATCATAGTCATCTTTTGTGGATCTCTTCCACATAGTGTGAGGACTCCCAAGGGATCTGTGGACCATAGGTTGAAAATCACTGGCCGAAGTCATGACCGGGGGCTCCCTAATATGCGGTAGGGACAGTGGGATATGCATACTCAATTAATTATTCCTATCATTCAGATTATTGAAAACAAATAGCAAGTGTAAATAAAACGTATCATGTGACTCAACTTGATTTGTTAAAGGGTAAATTCACTCCACCTATAAAAATAAACCCATGGCAAAATAACATGGTAACAATCTAGATAGTTGGTCAAACTGTGTCTGAGGAACCACAGTAAGGGCAGCCCCTCCAGGTGGTTAGGGTCAAGATCTGAAATCACAGAATCATAGACTTGTAGAATCGGAAGGGACCCACAGGATCATCAAGTCCGGTCCCCTGCTGTGGGCAGGAAGTTATTGGGCTAAGGCAAGTTCAGCAAAGTGCCTGTCCAGCCTCATCTTGAACACCTACAATGGTGGTGACTGCACCACCTCTGCTGGGAGTGTGTTCCAGATCCTAGCAACCCTTACGGAGAAAAAGGTTTTCCTTATGTCTAGCCTGAATTTGCCCTCTATAAGCTTATGTCCATTTGTCCTTGTCCTCCCTTAAGGTGCCCTCCTGAAGAGTTGCTCCCCTAGATTTTTGTGTTCTCCCCTGATGTACTTATAGGTGGCTATCAGGTCAGCTCTCAGCCTTTGAGTACAGAAATTATTTGCACAGTTTATGGGATTGTGCATTAACTGGCAAAATCAGTACCGTGAAAGACTTTGAAAAATGAAATGGCCTATTTATTAAGGATAAATAGGAGGCTTCTCTGTGTACAACAGAAGTTTATTTTTTATTGGCAATACACTAAATCATGTAAAAATACATTTAGTACAGTTTTCAATTAGGGGTCAGTGACACCATGCTGTAACCAAGGAATATGATATTCCAAAGCGTCTTGCCCAGTGCCAGGTTCCATGCATGTTTCCTTTACAGTACCTTTTAATCCTGGCCCCTATCCAGGACCTACAATTATTTTGAAGAAGTTCTGCAGGGGAAAGCCCTTTACTGCTGGGTTGTGTTGTTTTGTCTAAGTACATGGATCCACCAGAGCTACTGGTGTTTCCCCCAGTAAGTGCAACCTAAATAGCACCAAAGATGGGCTGCTGCTCTGTAAAAAGATATCAACATACATGATGTCTTTGGCAGAGCAAATTGCGGGGTGGCTAATGTTGTCATCATCAAGTTCAGTAAAGACAGTCAAGCATGAATGAGAACAGCTAAACAATAAGCTTTATTGTGGAGGAGTAGGCAAGCTTTTGCAGTCCTTTAGTCTTGCTAACTAACTATTCCGCCTGAGGGACTGTAACAGGGAACCCTAACCTTGTTACTATTAAAAGACAAGGGAAATGGGAAAGGCCCCCTTAAGAGCTGAACTTTTGTTTCTGAAGGGTGGAGCCCAGGACTATATCCACTCAGCTCCTGGGCAAAGCAGGGCAGTCCAGCCTGGACCTTGAAGGAGAGAGGAACTCTGCCATGGACTGTGCTCTCTAGGACAACAAACTGAGTTGAGACTGCTATGGCATGGCTGTAGGATCTCTCATCTAAAAGGTGTTAACAAGCTGCAGGGGAAAGCCCTTTACTGCTGGGTTGTGTTGTTTTGTCTAAGTCTACATGGACTGGTGATAGAGGGGCTGCATTAAGGGCTCCCAGGCCCCATATCTGGGAGGGAGCAGAAATAGGGGTTCCCAGCCTTGTGTATAGGTGAGCAGAGTTACAGGCTTCCAGCCCTGTGTTTAGGGAAGTAGCTTTGAGAGCTCACAACCTCTGTGTGTAAGGAGGTTTATACCAAACCCCAGGAGTATGAAAATGAGATTTGTACAAGGCTCCAGGATAGGACTTAACTAGAGTAGACCTGGAAACCCAGTAGGCAGCCATTGACAAGATACATAGGACCAGACATTGAGTGAATTAGACCAAGGAGGACCAGCCCCACAAAGAATACAAAGGGTCCCTCATACAACTGAAGGCAGCTTAAGTGATATTTTCATCAAGGCATGGCAGGAAAGAGCAAGGGAGGTGATTGACAAGGAGACCAGAGGGCACAGCAGACTTCAGCAGGCCACTAGAAGACATTGAGTGCCATGGACAAGTCTGGGGCTTGTTATAGGAACCATTTCCCAATTCCCAATTTCCTTAGTCTTCTAAGTACGGAAGCATCTCTAAACTATAACTTCTATTACTACAGCAGAATCTCAGTACAGACTTAACAGAGTGGCTGAGCCAGTTCACCATTGTCCCTTGCCCTGCAAAGCTTACCAAATGGTGCACCCCAACAGTAAGAACAGCTTGCAACACAGACGGACTCTGTGCAGCAACAAATAATGCATCGAGAGGCCTTTATAGAGAGGCCTTGCATGTACTACCACTATTCTGAATTTTGTTTAGTTCCACAAAGCTAAATCATGCTTTCAGTGCCTGTAATCAGGCCTATACCATTTTTTTTCATAATAAATTAGTGATTCAGTTAATTGAACCTCTAGGGAAACATTAAAAATTATAGAGTTACTTTTATGTCAATATTGATTAACTGAATTAGAACTAAAAAACTTGTTAAATAAAAATGATACTTATATAAATCAAATTAACAATAACATATATGGCAAGAAATGTTATAAATTGTCTTATATACATGTAGCAAGCTCACCTTTCAGAGCTCGGGTTGAGTCCCAGGCTTGAGATCCTGCTGTTTTGATTGGTGAAGCCCATCCACCAATCAGGAGGCAGCGAGAGAAATAAAGTCACACCCCTTTCCTGTGGGGTTGGGGAGAAGAGCTGTCCCAGACCTGATTGAAGACTGTAAACTGTCAGGTGCAGAAGACTTCAGGGGCAGAGCCCTGGAGCGTATAAAAGGAGCTGTGTGCCCAGCAGGAGGGGCAGATGCCACGTGGGGCTCCAGAAGAGTGGAGCCAAGAAAAGCTGGGGAGCTCTCCCCCAGCAGGCAATAGGCCCAAGGCTCCTGCAGCTACCACTGGAGGAGCAGCCTTGGGAGCGGTGCAAGACCACTTGGGCTGCTGACAATGCATGGGGATGGTGTGGGGAGACTTGGCCCTGGGAGTGGTATAAGACTACTTGGGCCCATCACAGTGCATGGTTTGGTACACGGAGCCCAGGCTTTGGGAGCCGCAAGCAGTGGCTTGAGCCTGCAAGCTGGGAGGGCTAGAGGGCCACACAGTGCACAGGGCAGTGCACGGGGCAAAGGCCTTGGGGCTGCAGTGAGGCAACTCAGGCCCCATCTCCCAGCAAGCGGCCAGGTTCCACGTTGCGCACCGGCCCGAGCCTTGGGAGCCAGGGAGCAGTGGAGGATGCTTGGGTTAGCCACCCGGCATGAGGACAGACGAAGGGAACCTGAAGGCCTGTGCTAAAAGAGCCCTTGGTGCCAAAGCCAGGGCACGGGGAAATAGTAGTGTTGCAGCATGAGGCCCAGCACCTAGAAGCCAGCAGTGGTGGTGCAGCAGCTGAGAGGAGCTGAGCCCTCAGTGCCCAGAGAGGGGCACCGGGTGGGGAGGAACCCAGCAGTATGGGAGAGGCCTGGAGAGGCGCTCCAGCAGAGGAGACCCCATCGAGCTGCACCCTGACCACCGCCACCTGAGGGAGTGTGAGTTGTTGGACCCTTGGGTCCCACAGGGGAAAGACCTTTGGGGTGGGCAAAGGGGCTGGGTGAGCAGCCCCCCCACTCCTGCAGCCCCCCCGCTCCTTAAGGGGAGGGGCCCCTGGTGCTTCCTGGACACCCCCCCCAGGGACCCCATTGGAAGGAGGACTATCTCTTGCCATGGGACAGGGACTATATTAAGGAATAGGTGTTATTAAGACTGTTCATGTTTGCACCTTATATTTTGTAATAGAAATGTTGTATTGTGATGTTATAAATAGTGTTATTTAGGGTTTGACCTTGGTTATTGGTTAATGTTCACTGTGTAAATATATGTATATGATATTTATTTTTATGTTTATGTATATTATAACTCAATAAATTGTATATAGTTAAGAACTTTGGGCTTGGGCTAACTCTATAGAGGAAAGAGGGATCTGCTCAAAATTCTGGCATCCCTCTCACAGCACCCCCTCCTGCCTACTTATCCCATCCAATTGAGAATAGGGCACACCCTTGGGTGTACCCGGGTTACATACAATAATGATTCTGAACCATTTGACATATACTAAATGGGAAAAGGTCACCCTTTAAGGTGTCATTTTGAAAACAGTATTAGATTTATTTGTATCAATTCCATATTGGTGTTTGTGGACTTCCTTTCATCAATAAAAGTTTCATAGGTTGGAGTGTAATTTCCCACTTGAATAAATTTAGCAAAGGTATCATGTGATGAAGTCAAGAGGGTAGACACTGTTAGTAATTGTATTCTAGTTCCAGAATGTTCTTCCCATATGCTAAATGAGTCTTGAATCAGGCCACACCTTAGTCCATACTGCAAAACTGAAAATGTGATTCTCCTACTATTTAAAAAGGTATTTTATATAAGCAATACTTAAAACAAGTAAATAATGTGTTTACTAAGTTTTAGGACCCCACAGTCAAACAAAGATGAGGGCTTGCCCAAAACGCATGTGAAAGGCACAGAAATATTGAATCTGTTTACTTTCTTTTTCATTTATTATATATTTATTTATTATATGTATATGCTACCCCTCCCAACAAAGGCTCAGTGTGGTTTTCAATAAAAACAAAATAACTCAAAATGAGAGACTAAACAAGAAAACAAAATAGCTTATAAAAGTCCATTGCCTTAAATTCTTGTCCACAACTACTCCCTCTGCCTGAAGAAGGGTGTTTGTACCCAAAAGTTTGCAAAGAAGAATTTTTCCAACTGTTTTAGTTGGTCTAGTAAAAGATATCAGACTTACCCAAAGAACCTTGTCTGCCTATGCCCGTAGACCAACATGGCTACAACCAGCACCCCTGGCCACAACTACAGCAGCTGACAGCTGGTAGGAACATCTTGGGCTGAGCATTTTCCCAGCTGGGGATTCATGGGGAAGAAAAAAAGAAGGTGGAGTGCAACCTTGCTGTTTTCATCTAGCAACTAGGAGTCCCCCCTCCTCCCTCAACATCTGACTTCACCCACATCCTCCTTAAAGGGTTACATGGCATACAGCAGCCTATGCCAAACTCAAGGCACCTTTCCTCTTCTTCCACATAATAAATACATGTTTTGAGAGACCAGACAAGGGAGAACATGACAGCTTGATCTGCCCCTGAAAGCAAAAATATTAGACTTTCCAAAAAGGGCCTTAGGGAGCAGACT